>NC_056741.1:1130835097-1130880097 GCF_019279795.1 Protopterus annectens | reverse complement strand
AAACAGCTGCCTGAAGGCCTACAGATTGTGAACAATCATTGACTCCAACTGTGATATTAGTATAATACAGACAGTATAAACACATACCAAAAATTGCTGCCACAGTCATGACAACACATGCAATGACAAGAAAACATGGGGAGATTTCTTGTCAGGAAAACAAACACACAGCCCAAGTATAATGTGGACATCACACCCTGTAATCAGACCAATAGGTATGTGAATGTGTCCTGGGGTACATGGTAAGTAAAACGTCCACCAGCATGTGGTCACAGCACTGACTATTCCCTTGAATGTAACATGAGTACTGGGTATGTGAAGGACATCCACTTCAGAGGCCATAATTCCTTCATAGTTCCCAGACGTCATCACACTAATAACTGAGTACAATGCACCCTTATTCATGTATCTCCCTACACATCTTCCAGTGATGTGTAACTGAAGTGTACCACCTTTGTCACATTGAGCTGTCAAACAGCTTATTGACCATACCTAGCTAATGTTTTTGTGGAATATACATGACTGTCTGGTGGCGTGGAACACCAATTAAGTTGTTACACAGATGCATGAGTGCTACTTGTTAAGCTGATGCACACACTCCATACATAGGTGTTTGACAACATTAATGGCATGTATATCATTCATGACAATGTGGATTGTGCCATATATATATATATGTATATATATATATATATATATATATATATATATATATATACATATATATTTATATATATATATATATATATATATATATATATATATATATATATATATATATATATATATATATATATATATATATATATATGGATCTAGGACTTTTGCTCGAGTGAGCAAATGACCGAAACCCAAATAGTCAGGCATACTTATGAGAAAGTGCTATTCACTGAAGAAGCATTTTCGCGTAAGTATGCCTGTTGCTGAGGCTGTACTACGGTGGGGTAAGGGAAATTTCCCTTTTCCCCACTGTAGTGTGGTCTCAGAGGGAGAATATTAAAGTGGGGTGTGGGGTGCAGGGCAAGCCCCTGCTAAAATGTAAATGTAGTGTTTTATTTTTTTTTTGTAACACGTTTTAATGAAAGTGCTTTTTTGATAAAAGTACTTTCGTAAAAAGTGTGTTCTGTTATTATGGATTTGGATGTTTTCTCACTCGAGCAAACATCCTAGATCCATATATATATACATATATATATATATATATATATATATATATATATATATATATATATATATATATATTATATGGTTTACCAACATAATGTTGGATGCTAAATGATTGAAACTGAATTGGCTGAACACACTATATTAAATGATCAAAATATTTAAATAAAATTAGTCTAAACACACAATTTTGAAAGTATCGAATTTGCCCATTTCTACACTGTAGTGCAATCTCAGAGTTGCTATATTTAAGTAGGGGTGTGGGGTGGGGGAGTTCAGGGGGCATAGCCCCCCTGCAAAATAATAGGGTTGATCTCATTGCTTTTCAATGAAATGATTGTAGACGTTTTGATAATTCAATGTTTTGGGTTGAGATGTTATTTTTCAACCAAATGACTACTATTAGACATTATGAAATTTAACATTATGTCGGTAACCATATATATATATATATATATATATATATATATATATATATACGCCATGCACACCAGTCAACTAGCCTGTGTTGCTCATAATGTTGCATACAGGTATAGCAGTGCCCTTACTAACATCTCCAACAGATGTTACAGTGCCAGGACGGTGTGCATGGTTACCCTCATAGACTATGGATGTATCATAATAGTTCCTCGTGTGTGTGTGTGTGTGTGTGTGTGTGTGTGTGTGTGTGTGTGTGTGTGTGTGTGTGTGTGTGTGTGTGTGTGCAGACTCATCTCTATCACTCTTGTCACTGCAAATCATATGTTATATGGGATTACCATGATTGTGGCTGGCTCTTTTTCATAGACTGTGGATGTATCATAACAGTTCATCACGTGTGTGTGTGTGTGTGTGTGTGTGTGTGTGTGTGTGTGTGTTGTTGCATGAGTGTGTGTGTGTGTGCATGTGTGCGTGTGTGCGGGTGTGCGTGTGTGTGTGTGTGTGTGTGTGTGTGTGTGTGTGTGTGTGTGTGTGTGTGCAGACTCATCTCTATCACTCTTATCACTGTAAATCACATATGTTATGTCAGAGGCATGGGATTACCATGATTGTGGTTGGCTCTTTTAATGTTTTCCATGAACCTTTACTGTGCCCACCTTGCTGGAGACCTCTGGTGAGACTGCACTCATATTGAGGCATATCAGTTTGCACAACTTCACAATATGCACCCTACCCCAGTTGTATGTCAGATCCCTGGTAGATGTCCTCTGCATTATTCATGTAAGGATGCTTATCTCACACAACATCCTCTCCATTGTTATGTGACGTTGTGTGGCAGTCAAATAAAACACATTTTCACTGTACAGTCCCTGCTGTACCATATAGATATGTAATTGGTGTTGCTGCTACAACCATCTTCCATTAACATGCCCTCATCTATTGTACATTAGTTTGTTTTAACTGTCCTCTTTCCCTGTGTTCATTCCTACAGTTCATCTGTATGTCCCTATTCAATGCACACACTTCCCCTGAGTGTTCATTTTACATGGCAGTCCATGTCCTGTTGCAGATCATTTACACAGCTTTAGTACAGCATGCCAGGAATGGGATATCACAATTCTCTGCACTATAGATACACTGTCCTGTACTGTGTGTGGACCATATACTTCACATTCTTACCTCTCAACTGTCCAGATATTCCCATGATGTCCAGATGTGTTCCTTATCAAATTTGTGGTGTTCTGCCATATCACTGGCATGATCTCAGGACTGATGTGACTCAGTAATAAATATGTCTCATTTCATACAACTGTCCTGATTCTTGCAGAATGTCTAGTTTTTGTCTCATATTTTTTGATCTTTTCATCATACAGTTTTGGTTTTCTGGCAAATCATTGGCATGTCATTGTGGATTTAAGTCAGAAAATAATGACAGACATTTGAGTATTAAACTTCATGCTTATCAGAAAATTCATGCTACCTTGAGACCTATTCTATCAACTTTCTGCATTTGCAAGATCAATATTAAAATATGTCCCTATATTTGGCCCTTTGTCTCCGCATTACTTATGGTTTTGTCCAGATGTACTGCTCTAAGAGGTTGAGGTACATTTGAGTATGATTCTATCACATTTCTATGTGACATCTGTGTCAGATATGTCCTTTTTTGGTTAATTGTCCCCACATTTTATTGTCCTTTGTGCTGATGTGTTGAACTAACAGATTGAGAGCTATCTTTGAAGCCCTGGTGGTCACTGTGGCATTCTGCACAAAACAGTGGACCGTAGGATCTCTGCTTTAAACAGAATTGCTATCCATGTTTACTTACACAGTTTCCCGGCCAGCAACACTGTTGCCAATCACAAAACCTCGCTTAGACGTGGCAAGTGGCATGAATATGCATTGAGTGGTGGTGCATGCTGCTGCTAGCCATGCACCACTGCACACACATCACAACTCCATGTACCTTTTTGTGCAGTGCCTACACAGAGTATTGAATCCCGGGGTTAGTTATATATGTAAAACTGTCAGACAACTAACGTGCCACTGTTTTTTTTTACCTTATAAAACTCTTTTACCTTTTTATTTCTTCTTATTTATTTATTTATTTTTTGCACATATCAGGATCTTTACTGGCGCTTTGCTAAACTTGTCTTACCAAGCAGTCTGTCTTACCATTTGCTTCTCTGAAACAAGGAGGAAAAAAACTTGCAGTTCTGTTGACATTTGCTGAAAGGTTCCTTCCACAGAATGGTTACGTGCATCTCAAAATTTTCTGTATGCTGTGGAATCTATTACAGGGATAATTAATGGCATACTCCCTCTTCCCACACGTGCCAATAACATCCACAGATGCCATAAGATTATTAATCTGAAAGTGATGAAAAAATCCTGAATTATGCATTCTAACGCTATTAAATTGGATCATAATGGACTAAAGAAGGTTTTGTAAAAGGTGTGGTCCTCTGATGTTGATCACTTCACTCATTCTGAATTGCTCTAAACTTGTCAGTCATTATTTTGACAAGACGCTACATACTCATCAGTGATTTCTAGCTCAAATATCTAGAATCTCAGGCAACATGCATGCTGTTTTGTCTCGTGTTTGGCAGCCTAAGTAATTAGATAGATTCCTATAATCTTATTAGACCATTACACCCTCTGTGCTTTCAAGATCCTGCCGGATGCCTTTCATACCAATCACCTCTCAATATTTTTTATTTTAGATTGGCTGTCACACGGACAGTCAAACTGTTGACTTGATTTGTACTTACTTGTGTTAATTTACATTTAAAATGTCTTACTGATCTATATCTGATAGACTACAGTCCTAAAGAAAAAAATCATGGGATAGTAATACTAATTTAAGGAATCCTTATTCCTGATTTTCTTAAAGTTTCACATCACATTCTTCACCACAAGATTAAATAGCTTCAACATAAATTGGCAGAAATTTTAGAGATACTATCACAGTTTATGGGCAGTGACCAGAGGTTTATACATTTCAGGAATATTAATCTTCTCAGTGACCATCATTAAGTGTATAAACAGATAAAAAGATGTAAAATGTGCATCAGTCAAGCAAGGTATTCTTATAAAAAATCTGTTTTAATCAAGATCCATCTCCATTCTAGGAAGTATATAGTAATGTATGAAAACCTTCAGTATTGCTTCAGACTTTAAGAATGACTTCTGTGATTTATTGCATCTCAACTTCTTGTTTCCTCTAAGTGGTAGCATTTTTCCACAAACTGCATTTGTCAAAACAATTAAAATTTAACACATTCTGTACCTTATCTGAACCCAAACATGTATCCAAGTTATCATTAAATATAGACATTGCCCCAAAGGTGTAAAATAGCTCTTATCAGTCCAAAAAAATGATTGCAGAACAATGCCTACCTACAAACCTATTAATGCCTTTCAAGCTCTGCAAATAAATTTGAAAAAGCAGTGAAAATTAACATACTTCATGATAAGTAGCCTGCTGTTTATTCATACTCTCACAACCTGAACTAAATGATGTTACCAAATCTCTACTCTGACTATATTACTAATATTTCATACTCTGACTATATTACTAATATTTCATATTTGCGATACAGTATGAGATGTTAACTAGAGAGAGCTTTACTCATACACACACATCACACAAACTTTTATTATTGATAATCACAAACATCCTTGTTTATTAAATATATACATTTTAAAAAATTTTTTCTTTAAATAATTCTTTTTTAATAATATTCATTTAAATATATCTGTCTATATTTAACACAATAATAATAGACAATCACTGGATTCTCCAATATTTATTTGAGTTATTTATTCGATTGGTCATATTTTTAAATACATGTATAATAATTTAGTACTTAGGTTTTATAATCGCATTGACTCATTTTATAATTTGATACTTATATCTCTTCTTTATACATTTAGATATCATATTTATTTATTTATTTTGTGATACATAATTAATCATCATTCTTAACATATTTCTCATAGTTTAATTATGTGCCATCATATATAAATATATCTCCAAACATGAATTTTCATGTTTTATTTTTTAAACACTACGAAATATTCTGTTCATCATATTTTATTTACATATACTGAATATTAATTCACAACATAAATTTATATTTTACTAGAGTTATATTTGGGTTCGTCATATATTTGACTCTCGTATTTTTCTATGTATATAGGATGCGCTATTATGGGTGAGATCATTCCAATGTTCCCCACTGCGCATGTCATGAAATACATTCTCATGCTATGTTTTAGGTTATCATGTTTACATACTGCATATAAACAGGAAAATTTTGGTTATTTTATATTTAATACTGGTTTTATAAACCTATAATGGTTCTATTTAAGTTCGAATATTTTTCAGGTCACAATAATATTATGAATTATCAAATGAAGGTTTATATATTTTTGCATATTTCCCTTCTTGAATCAAACATAATCATTGAGAAAAGTTGTTCTTAAGATTTTTACATTTAGAATAATTAATGTTATTATTGGATAATTGAATGACTGATTTCTAATTGTATAATTTTCCCGCTTTTTGATGTTTAAAAGGAGTTGCTTTATCTAATATTTTTATCTGAAGAAGAGTAGAGGTTTTCTACATGAAAGCGCTCATCTTTTTACGAATAAAGACTTTTGAAGACCAGATTTTGCCTATTTCATCATCGTGGAGGGACTGTTATTTCTGTTTTTATCCATCAATCAATAGACAACATAGAATTAGTTCTGGACAGAATGCCAGTCCATTATAAGCTGCATACACATGCACCACCCTCCCAACACATGCACATATAAGCTAACAAATATTATTCATGCATGCATATAGGCAATGTACAAGCTTGCCATTTCATTTTTGGTGCATCTTTAGAAGACAGGAAGAAACAAGCCACTCTGAAAAACCAAGTGGACTCAGGGCAGAAATGTAGACTCAAATAATCAAATTAAAAAAAAAAATGCTTTCTCTCCTATCCTTAGGGACGGGATGTTGAGGCTGCTTAGACTTGCTACAATACCATTATTAGGATCTTGATGAGCTGTACCCCACAAATGGTATATCTCTTGGTCAGAAAGCTCTGCATGTGCATACACCAGCTGAAGTCATTCGTTATAGAGCTCACACAACTGCTTAAGGAATGTTTGAATTAGAACACTCTTCCTGGCAGCAGAATGCTGCTCTACAGTATCATAATATTCTCACCATCTCCCTACAGGGAGGTAGGGGAGAAAAAAAATCCATCTCTTGCCTAGCTAAACTACTTGTATTATATCCCCATCATTGTGCTAATTAGTAGGTTACATGAGAGTCAGCATCCTAGGGCTTGTGCCATTCTAAGATTTTTTTCCCTTTCTCAGTGTGTCCCCATTGGCTACTCTTACTCTGTAGGTGAGATGCGTTCACCCAGATACTGCATTTTTAGTGAACATATAATTTTTATCTCACCACTTGTTCATGGTAACAGTGCTCTGCCCCTGTGATCTCAGATGCTATCCCTTTATCATTTGTGTTCTTAGAATTATTTTCAATCTGATCCTTAGTTTAATTTATATAATACAAGTTCCCCTGGTCTGCTAACAATATTACATTGAGTCGTGTTTGGCATTTTAAGTTGGCACCCTGTGCTTTACATTATATTGCTAATTTCGTCAAATTGTGTTATCCTATCCTATTTATATTTTACTTATATGCTTTACTGAATCTTGATTTAAAAATGAAAACATGCACTTCACTTTGATGAAAACTCAAGGAGATTGTTTCTTATTATACAGGGCCATGTCTGAAAATGAGCAAAATATTTTCCATGGTATTTGCCAGATGAATACAGACTTTCCCAAAGATAAGTAAAAAGTCGAATATACATTAGAATTCAGGAATATGTGAAGCAGATGCTGTATGGCTGAGCATGGATTACTTGTTAATTAGTATGAAAGAGAAGTCTAAATAAGATACAACAAACAGGGCAGAAGTGTTTTGCCAGATTTTTCTTACCTGTCATCTAATTTTATGTTTTTGCATGTCGTAACAGTCATGTGCATTTACAGAAAGTAACTAATTGTGAAGCGTATCAAAGACAGGTGACTTTCTTCAACTACTCATTTATACAAATTTAGCAAATGTTAATACAACATGTACACAAGCTGCAGTCAAACTCACCAGTTTTCACTAATGAACAATAGTTTTACTTATTCATTTAATCTATATTTGGTTACTGGCTAAGTAAATGGGTCAGAAGACCTTTGTCTGCCACAACCAGTGTCAAAGAGTCAGGATTAAACATAAATTATTTAGACAGGTGAGAATATCAACAAAGCATTCACAAGTAATGTTTACAGAAACATGTAATACATAACATTCAAATGCTGTGGTGATGCAGGGGTTAGCATTGTGTCTTCATAGCAAGAGGTTCTCCTGTTCGATTCTCTGCTGGGGTGCCTTCTGTGTGGAGTCTGCATGTCCTCCCTGCAGTTGTGTGGGTTTTCTCTGGGTGCTCTGGTTTCCTCCCACTTTCCAAAGACATGCAATAGGTGGATTGGACACTCTAAATTAGCCATAGGTGCGAGTGTGTGTGTGAATGAGCTGTACAGTTGAACTACTGTGGCAGGGCTAGCCACCCAGCAGTGTAAATCTTGGCTTGAGATGATTATCACTGTTGAAGTGACACCTGACCTCATGTGCAAATATGAGAAATGGGGTTGAAGATGGATTCAAATTAGCAATAAATTAGGCATAAGAGTAGAATGTGCAAGACAGGAATGAATTCATATCTGTTTTACATGGTCCTATGCAGTAACATAACAGTAAGCGACATTCCTATTGAATGCTTTCTCAAGCAAGCAAGATTACACTGCAAAGAAATTAACAGAAGGTAAACATTGTAAGGTTATATTCAGCTAAGCTTGCAAATACACATGAATAATAAGGGGAAGTTCTGCTTTGCTATCCTAAAATCATAGACTGAAATGTCATTTTTTATCAGAGTAATTCTCATGCTACTGCAAGTTTATCTTGCTCTCTAGTCGTTTTTCAAAATCCGCATTGAATAGCCTGTAATATCCTCACATGCCTAGCTTTGGATAAGATGAACTATGACAGGTAAATGAACAAATCCTGTAGATAGCACTTTTATTTTCTATTCTAGGCTGATGCATGATGACCTGTAACTGGCTTGGAACTTCTGGATAACCCCTAGGAATAACACTACTGTAGCCATAAACACTGTATGGAGAATTTGAAATTTAGGTTGCAAGAATGATCTATTAATCTCTACTATTAATTAAAAATAACATAATTTGATACTAAACACATTTCACAAATCAGTACCTGTAACAGTTTTGCTCTCCAGACAAAATGAGATATTTTTGCAACACCTGGGGCATTTCCCTTGTGGCATTATTCTCTGCACCTGTAAGAGCAGACACAGAAAAAAAAAAAAAAACACTTGCAAAACAGGAACCAGATCTGGAATACTAATACACACGCAAATATCCATTTAACTATCTCAATCAAAACTGACCATTTTAAAGGCCATCAGCTTGACTAATGACATGCCACCATTTTGCGCCAGATTGCAACTGTCTCCACTGTCTTGTTTACAGGTTTGTCTAGCATATCTCTAGAAACCCTAAAGGATCAAGTGACAAAATGTGAAGTCACAGTTTATTGAATGAATCTCCATTAATTACCTCCAGTAAACTACTTTTATCAGCAGCCATCAAGGACCTAACGAGCTGTATCACATCCAAAAGTACAATGCAAATGAGACACAAGAAAACTAAACACTAATTTGCTACTATTTCTAATTAAAAGAGATAGCTTACATTTGGTGCATTTTAACAATGACAACTGTGTAAATGTTTCAGCATCAGCTGCTACCAGGATAAGAGTAGAAGCTATATTTTCAAGTTATTCTTTTTATTGTATATTAAATACAGAATATTTGAGACTTTTAGCTGTGCGCAAACATCAGTGAAGCAGAATATTGCAGTCTGTAAATGACTTATATTACTCTTATGGCATCACTGGTCTATCTGTAGTACCTATTAATTTGGATTATAGCACACTATATGAGTGATGCTGAGATACTATATATGATACATTAGATAAAAATGACAATTATGTTTATCTTGTACACTATTCCTTCACTTTTTGCCAGTACTTAATACGATGGATTGCAAAAGGAAAATAAACTAGGAAATCCATTTAAACTATAGCTGTTTTTCTTTTCTAAAATTGTTTCCATATTTTATTTACACATTCTGATACTTTAGATCATCTGAAAAGCTACAGTATGAATAGCAAATATATTCCTTCCACATTTGTTATGTCACTAGTCTTGCTTGATGCCTACTGTTATTATATTTGGTGATGTTTCCTGTCAGTGGAGTCCACTGTTATCTGAATCATACTTCTGCTAAACGTCAGAACTACAGCTACTGGAACGGTCAGAGAATTCTTTATTAAAATGTAGGGAGGACTGAGGAGGACAGCTTGTAGTCTAAATTTCAAAAAGACTGCATTAGCAGTAACTGATCAAGTTACTCACACCTAAATTATTTTATTAGAGTAATATATGGTATTAAAAAATACAGCAATAACCCAATATTAAAACAAAAGTACAAAAAACAAAACATTAGTTGATATGCTGATGAAGTCTAAGCAAATAATATGAACAAAAGTGCCTAAAAATAAATTTATTCCTATTTTGGTGTATCCACCAACATTTTTTTTTTATATACGGTAACACCAATTTGGAAAACAGTCAATCTTGAGACATTTCCATGAGGAAGGAGTACATTTAGTCATCATTTACAAGCAAGAGTTTCAAATCCTTCTAAAACTGTTAAAGGCCACAGCTGACCAATCTCAGAAAGACATCACAAAATATGTAAGTTATCCTGAAAGCATATTTTACAAAATTTCTATTTCCAGTTTAAACTTACCAAAAGTCAGATATTAAAAAACTGTAGTGTCACACATACATACAGTGTCAGACATAGATGGTGTCAATGCAGTCTTAATTGTAACACATCTGTTTCTTACATTTTTTATTACATCAGAATTCATTTTAGTTCTATCAGACTGTGCAGTAGGATGGAGCATAGTATAAACACATAAGTATTGTTAATAAGCTGAAATGGTTTAGGAATGGTCACTCACATTGCACTTGCTTGGAGGCACTTGCTCTAAAAGGTGAGTGCCATAACTACCATGAGTAGTCTTACCTAATCACTTAGTCCTCTGAACACCCAACCCTTTTAAACTGTACAGAGCATTAGCTTTAACCATAAAATTCCCTCCTGGTTCATAACTTGAGTCCTCGCTCCCTACCCTTAAAACTCCCGTCTCCTTCCATGAACCTAAAAACCCTAAGCACATACTAAACATGAACGTATATGCCCTTGCTCTAACCCTAAAGTACTTGATTACTTCCTAAAACCAAACTCCACTCCCCCTCCCTAACCCTAGACTCCCCATCCAGCTCCTTAAACCTAAACTGGCCCACATCCTAACCCTAAAAATCCTTGCCAATTCCCTAATCATAAAGTCCATTTCCACTCCCTAACCTTTCCCTTCCATTCCCTAACCCTAAACCCTTTACAGATTGCTGCCTGAAAACCTAATCTACACTCCTACTCCTCCCCCACTTCCTTCCCATGGCTAATGCACTTACCTTGCTCAAACCTGAATAATATCTTCAGGTTAGGTGTAGCAACTCCATTCTCTCCTCAGAGATGCTAAACCTTACACAAATTCATATTCTAGTCTACCATGAGCAGTGTGACACACAAGGTGCAAGATGTTTGAGTCCCTCTCTTTAAGACAGTGGTCTTTAAGCAACTGAGACTCAGGTGCTTGCAGAAGACCTGTGTGTTTATGAACTTGAAATGAAATATGTGATTACACCTTCTTAAAATAGGCTTTCCATCCATGTGAAGTAGACCTCATCCCTAAACCTATTCAAACATAACTTGGACAAATGGATGGGAAATCACAAATTTACCCCTTGTTTGGCACCTTTGTCCCTAATGGACAGGGCAGCCTGTGAATGCTTTTGTACAAGCATATATCATAACTATAAAATTCCTTTGGGTAGTGACACATCAGCAGTATTTCTGGTAAATTTCGGGTAAACTTGACTAAATAGCTATTGAGCTAACGCCTGATCAACCATCAACCTATGAAGCTACGAAATGCACTTTTGTAGGTAAGTCACAGTGTGAAAGTAGTTTGCGTGATGATCAAAGCACTTTCATTCAGAAAAGTTTTAGGAAATCGGTCCTTCTAGACAGCTTAGTAGAGAAGCAAGATCCAGTGTAATCAAGCTCATTAAACAAGGAATAATATTTATGAAGTACGTGGATTGGACACTCTAAATTTGCTATAGGAGTAAAGGTGCATTTGAGTGTGTGGTATGGAAGACCTACAGCAGCAGGGCTAGCCACCCAGCAGTATAAAGGTTTGCTCTTGATGATTGTCACTGTTGCTGTGACATCATGACCCCATGGGCAAAAATGGGAAAAATGGATTATGGATGGATAGATGAAATATGTATGCTAGTGGTGCAGAACTGAGATAAATGGAGAATCACTGTTTTGGCTGAATTTCAGAACAATATTTTAAACTTTAAAGATATTCTACATTTTGTTAGTAGGTGAAGAGTTTGACAGCATGGCATAGAAAACAGATGAAATAATAGTCCTTATAAGATTTAAGGATTAGTGATCAGTGCATCTTGTGTTGAGAAATCACTATTGAATGTTACAGAAGCTAGCCATTTGTAAAAAAAAAAAAAAAAAAAAAGAAATGCCAGCTGTTCTTAAATGAAGTGGAAACTCATGCTAAGTGTATAGATTTTGAATTAGTTCAGTCGATCCTTATACTTATGTGAAGCATTTTGTTTTCACATGACATTACTTACCAAACAGACATTTGCAGAACATAGTAATACAACTAAACAGTTGCACTTCACTTCGTATGTAAAGCATGCTAGAATAGTTTGCATGACTTGTAAAGAGCTGTGTCTGACATTTCTGATTGCACTTTCTCATAAATATAGTTTGGTCACAGATACATTTGCCCAAGAACACCTTGAGTTTGTGTATTGGGAAAAAGAGGGGCTGGGGGCAAGGGAGCCCGCAGGATTTTTTGCAGGGGGGTGCAAACCCAGAGCCCCACCCACATAGCTCACCCCGCCCCCTTCCAACACAGATCCGCCCAAGTCCACCCACCCCAAGCCCCGCCCACACAGCCATTCCAGTGTCCCATTACTTGGCTATTTCTCCCCATTTACTGTAGACACTGTTCAAATCTGTGTGCATACTGTTTTATGCTTTAGTTCTACAATGATTACAGGCAGTTGGATTTAATTTACAACTTTTATTTCAAACATAGCCCAAACACTGAGACATTTACTAAACCTAAACAAAGCAATAGAGTCTTACAATGAAAACAGACTTTGCATTAAAGCTTCTACTTTTGAAATTTACATTCAATGAAACAGCATAGAAATCCACATTCAAAGAAAATGCATCTGGCCAGTGGCAGGTTATTTACCTTTGAACTGTTTTCAAGCAATAGGCTCCTTGCACACCGTTAGGGCCATGCAAAAGTTATTTGATATATAATTGAATTATATCCCTTGTATTATAATATATCATTGAATTATATCCCTTGTATTATACAGCAACACTTGTTTGAGTGTCTCTGCCAAAGGAAAAGTAATCTGAATAATTCCACATTAAAGATATCTGAAACTAATGAAGATGTTGCTAGAAAACTGTATATTTCAGTGTTTCATCTACAAATTCAATGCCTGCTGCCATCAAAGAATAAATTGCCTATGTTAAATTAAGAAAATGGTAAGCTGGTATATTGCAATAGAAAATGGATGACAAGCTGAAAAACAGGTTTATAGTTATTAGGCATCTCATCCAAAGGAGGACATCCTGAGGACTGCAGCATACAAATGTATATGCTGTAGGAATAGAACCTCAAGCTTTTACATTAAGATGCAAGTATTCTACTTGTGGTCCTACTAACATAGCTTTAAAACTTTATACCACAATAGAGATACCATTTGCTAAACAAAACAGTTGCGCATTGTAAACAGACTTGGCATGAGCAACAGTAAACTTTGCTTCCCTTAAAACTCACAGTTCCTTGAAAATTCCACCTGCTAACTCTAACTTGGGCATTTCACTTTCTCTCTCTTACAAACATACCACACCCCTCAAGGCCTCAACCTTAATGCAAGAAGTCTTGAAGAAATCTTGACAAAGCCTAAAATAAATAGGGACAGATTATAAATATGGCTCTCAGAAACTTAGAAAATTGCAAGAGTAACAGGATTTGTGTTAGTATGCATTTTTCTAAATGACATGACATCTAAAACTGAAATGTCTCATTATTTAGCAACTTCAATCCTTTTAAGAGGAATATGGGGCAAAAATCTGGACAGCTGAGGGGTATGCTACCTCCCTCTTATACACACACCAAATAATTCTGGTCAGACTTGAATTAGTTCTGGGAAGGTTGCACTGAACGGCACCGTGCTTGATCTGAAGTGGGTGAAATCCTCGTAGCTAGTGATAACTGATCTGCAGCTCAGCAATGTGGAGCATTAAAGCATTTTTAGCAGAGTTTTATTTCATCACTACCTGTTGTGTTTGCACATAAGCTGTAGTCATTTCAAACATTTGCCTTTTTTGATTACTACAGAGTACATTTACCCACCAGAGCTATTGTGTTTTGACTTCAGTGTGGAGCTAGCTGTTGCAGAGCTTGGCTTTTAAGTAAGGTAGCAATGCTTATTTACCATATACCATTAAAGCCACCCAACTACAAGTGTACTGACACACAGACACTGCTATAAGACACTGGTCTCCAATAAAATGTAATGAGCTTCTGAAAATATTGTAATCCTGTCCTTTTATTACAAATACTGTCATATGCATTTCAATACCCAAGGCTTATACATTATCTAGTCATGTAAATATTCTCTGCATGGCAACAACGAAAAGGCTTTCAATGCTGGTAATTCTTTAACAATATGCTTACTAAAGCTTACTTGCATCTTACAATGTCCAACAAGCTTACTAAAGCTTACTTGCATCTTACAATCTCCGACAAGCTTACCTGATGTTCATTAAACCATGGCTACTTAAACAGAGCAACAGGGCACTGTGACAGCATGCAGTTCCTGAATAATAAGAAGCATAAATCAACAGTATAAAAATCTGATAGAAAACCAGAACATTTTGCAAAATCAAGGACAGATGAAAAGCCACGGTCGTATTTGTGATCTATCTTGGATGGGGGAATACTCTGCACACTTACACTGCATAACTGCTCCTTGCCTTCCTTGAACACATCCAGAGCCACTACAATGGGGGGTGGGGTGCAATAAGTATGTCATAATTTGAAATGTCTCTGGCTGACGGTGATGGCTCTGACACTCATACCTCTCAACTTATAGGTTCATAGGTTCATAGGTTCATACTAGGCTATCTGCCCGAGGGCATTTACAAGCCTAGCCCATAGTTTTGTGGCTTACGCCACCCCTTTAGTATGGGGAACTATACCCATTATTTTGCTGTGCCTCTGTTGAGCAGTGACACTGAGGTAATCCCTGGGGTATATCTGCGATCTCCCATCCATTGGTCAAGATTTCTCTTGAACAAGGCCAGCGAGGTGCTCTGCCTCACATATACCGGGATTTTATTCCACAGCATAGGGAGTCTTTGGGTGATGAATCTATCCCTCCAGCACGTCTTATTAATAGCCGTGTCAAAGTTTAAGTCTCCCGCCCTTGTGGCTCTGACGGATCTAGATTTTTTGAGGTGAAGCATATTCATCAAATCTGGGTTTGACATGGCCTTGTATGTTAGGCAAAGGTCACCTCTGAGCAAGCAATAAGCGACTGAATAGAGCTGGAGTTCTTTCAGTCGGGCAGCATAGGACAGATGTTTGAGACCCTTTATCCTTTTGGTGAGGAACTTTTGTGGCCTCTCCAGCTGCTGCAAGTGTCGGGTCAGATACATTCCGAATGGGGCATTGTACTCAATCATTGGTCTGATGAGTGATGAGTATAGGGAGACTATGACCTCCCTTGATCTAGATGAGAATCCCTTCATGATAAGGTGGGCAATGTAGAAGGTCTTCCTAACTACTTTAGCTACATGGGTGTCGAATGACAGACTACTATCAACCTGGGTCCCCAGGTCCCTGATAACTTCTTCTGTGCTCAGTGGATTGCCACCTATTTGGTAGCTAGGGGTAACCTTGTTTTTCCCGAAGGGTATGACTATGCATTTTTGGCATTTAACTTTAGGCCATGGCTCTGGCACCAGTTATCCGTTTCTGTGAGACCCTTCTGAAGGATATCTGTGTCAGATGTGTTTTCTACTATGGCCAGTTTGCAGTCATCTGCAAACTTTGTCAGCCATAACCCTCCTGTGTTTGCTTGTACTGGAAAAGTAGATGCCAAACAAGAGTGGGCCCAGGACTGAGCCCTGTGGTACACCACTTGTGACAGGCTTTGAGTCTGACATGGCGCCAGCAACTCTGACCCTGTGGGTTCTGTCACTCAGCCAGTTTGCAACCCATCTTGTGATGTATGGGTTAACATTTAAGCTGATGAGTTTTTCAATGATACCCGAGTGGGGTATTGTATCAAGGCCTTCGCCAGATCGAGGTAGGCTGTATGGACTGCCTTTCCTCATCAATGGCTTTGGTGACTGTTTCAAAAAGTCAACCAAGTTTAGAAGGCATGATCTGCCTTTGACAAAGCCAAACTGGGATGGATCCAAAGTCTGCAAATTCCTATGTCTTTATTTATGAGGTCCATTATGATCCTCTCCATGGCTTTGCAGATAAGGCTTGTCAAGCTAATGGGCGGTAATTTCCAGGGTCGGTGGAGGCACCGCCTTTGTGAAGTGGGACCACAGTTGCAGTGCGCCACTCCCTGGGTACGTATCCAGAGGTAAGACTATGATTAAACAGCTGTCCTAGCTGTGGGTTTAATTCCTCGTTGAGTTTGTGGAGCACACAGCCGGGGACACCATCAGGTCCCATGGATGCTGTGATTTTTGCTTTGGAGAGAGCAGTTCTCACTTGGGCATTGGAGATGTTTGGGGGGCTGCAATTGCTTGGTATAGATATCTCTCCTTTTGGGGGAGGGGAGAAGTTTGCACTGAACCTGTCAGCCAGTATGTTGGCAATGTCTGTAGGATCAGTAATCTTCACATCATTTTGAACTAGTTCTGAGCATATCTGGGAGTTTCCTCCCAGGTTTCTAACATAGCTAAAGAAGGCCTTATGATTGTCTTTTGAGTCTTTAGCTATTTTTCTCTCAAAATTTGCTTTGGATGATTTTATGAGAGCTCTTAGTTTTTTACTTATAGTGATCAAGGGTGTCTGACCTTTTAAGGATTTTGCTCTATCTTGTAGTAGCTTCCTCCTTTTGTTGTAGAGTTTGTTTATGGCTGGGGTCCACCAGACTGGACGCTTGCCTTTGGTACAAAGAGTCTTTGTTTTGCTTGGGATTGCCTTATCCATGCAGTCCTGCAGGTGCTGGTAGAAGGCATTTGTAAGTGATTCAGCGGCTTGAGTACTGTTTTCCCGCTCGGGGCCTTAAAGGAGCCCACACTAGTTTTTAGATGTGTGAAGTCGGCTTTCGAGATGTTTTTTACTGTGGTCTTTTTATTTCAGGTGGGGTGGGATGAGGACCTCCAGCGAGATTAGTTTGTGATCTGATCTCACCAGTGAGGGGTATACTTCCGGTGTTGAACATTGTGCTCCCATGTTCGTGATGATGAGATCAAGTATGTTTTCTCCTCTTGTGGGGATGGTGACTAGTTGTTCCATGGCATTTGAGTTTATGAATTCCAGGAACTTTTGGGCTAGGGTGTTTGGGCTTGAGTAGTGTTCCCAGTCTATATTAGGGTAATTGAAGTCACCTAGTATGATGGTGTTTGGTGATACATTTATCCCCTCTAGTGTTTTCAGGAAGGCCATGTGAGGTTCCTGAGTTTGTGAGGGTGGCCTGTAACATGCTACAATTTGCAGCGCAGTCTTGCCTATGGTTAATTGCACCTGGACGGTCTCCGATGCATCGTGCATTGCCACCAGTCTTGAGGTGTGGGTGTCTTTGATGAATATGGATACCCCCCCCCTTCTTGGTATTGTCCGGATTTTGGGGCCGGAACGCATGATAAGAGGTAAAACCTGATAGTGCTGGGGTGCTCTCAGGAGCCTTGAACCAGGTTTCTGTCACTGCACAGACATCGATGTTCTCCATACTGAGAAGGGCCTCGAGTGCATGCATTTTGAGATTTAGACTTCTGGCATTGAGCAGCATTACCCTTAGTTTTTTTCCTTTTTTGAAGTCTGGACAAAGCCATACATAGAACTAAAAGTGGGACACAGGCCCAAAAATAAGGCCAATTTTTAAATATTGCTCTTATTAACTTAACTAGAACAGGTAGATCTTGCATTAGTACAAATTTTCTGAAGGGTATAAAATCTGAAACTCAAATGTCTGCCATTATTTTCTAACTTCAGTCTTTAATGACTTGCCACTAATTTGCCAGAAAGCCACAATTTTATGAAAAACGGACCAAAATGTGATGCAAAAATACCTGTCAAAAAAGGGACACCTTTTTAATATTAACAGTTAACTTGAAGCAGCTAACAAAATAAGAGCATCCACATGCATTTCTGAAATAAAGGTAATCTATAACTGATCATTACAGTTATAATTGTAAACCCTCCACATTTTCTTCCAAAATTGCCATTTTGGAGGAGGGATTATTAGTAGAGAGCAACATTTTGAGCCAGACTTGGGGACAATTGAGATGTTTGGATATTCCTGATCTACAAAGTGATTTGCACGTACCTCTCAACCTCTTAATGCAGGAAATCTGAACAAGGCCAAATATATTGGGGAACATACAAACACTACTGAAAATTGCTCTTGTATAAACTTAAAGACAGTCTTGCATTAGCATGCATTTTTCTGAAGGTTATGACATCTGAAACTCAATGTCTGTCATTTAATGGCTTCATTCTTAAATGACTTGCTAGAAAACCACAAATTTTATGAGGAACAAACCAAAAATAAGAAGCAAATATCTATTCATTCTGCAAAGATATGGACAACTGAGAGGTATAGTTCAACCAGGGCTGTCTGAGTTTGCTACCCCCCCTCACAAAATCATGGTCAAATGGAGCCTCCCCCCTGCAGCCATTCCAATGTCCCATTCCTTGGTTATTTTGCCCTATTTACCATAAACACTAATGTGCATACTGCTTTACTTCTGCGATGATTTAGGATTTCATTTGAAAGTTTTATTTTGCATTTTACAGCACAAACCCTAATACATATCTGATAAAGCAATGCAGTCTCACAATGAAAATAGACTAACATTAAAACTTCTCTGCCCTTGAAACTCACATGCATTGAAACAGCACTGAAACCCACTTTCAGAGAAAATACATTTTGCCAATGGCAAATATTAACTCTGGGCTGTCTTCAAAATCATAGGCCCCTCGAACATAACATACACATGCTCTTTGATACACCTTCCTGACTGTATTACATTATATTCCTTGTACAATACAGTACAGTTGTTAAAGGGCATTTTAAATTTATTGTTTTGAACATTTTTCCAGTAAACAATGAAAAAAGCATCCACCAGTGACAAAACTGCCCAATTCAGAACATTTCCATCATAAAAAGTCTACTCAAGTTCACCAGTATCAGTAAAAAATATACACAATCTCTGAAGTAGTAAAATCCACATTGAAGAAATTTGTAACTAATAAAGAGGTTGCTGCTAGCAAACACTTTATATGTCATTGTTTAATCTACAAATAAAGTGCCTGTTACCCTTGAAGAATAAATTGCCTTTGTTGCATGCAATACAAAAATGAAAAGCTAGTAATACCGCAATAGAGAATGGATGGTTCATAGTTACTAGGTATCTTTGCCAAAAGGACTGCAGCATCCACCCCCTTTACAACACAATACAGCATCAGCAATGCATTTACCTACTGTGGGAGTAAAACCCACAGCCTTCAGCATCTAAAGCAGGTACACTATCTGTTGTGCTATTAACAATGCAAGCAGACTAAACATAAGCAGCACTAAACTTTTGCTCCCCTGCAGCTCTCAGCTCCTTGTAAAATCTACTCGACACTCAGCTGTATCTCTGCACTTTGCTGTATCTCTGAACTTTGCAGTACAAGAAATCTGGAAAAAGCCAAAATTTATTGGGGCAAAAGGCCTAAAACCAGGGACACATTTTAAACATTGCTTGTATAATGTTTGAAAGTTGCTAGAATAAAATGCTGCGTTACCACCATACATTTTACTGCCACATCTTGAACCCAGGGGACCCCGTGCAAAACAGTCAAAGCAACATACCACTACGCCAAATCAGCTGTTTTGTGAAAGAGGAAGACTGAAATTTTACCATTTAGTGAATTCAGTTCTCATCACAGCACAGCTGTCAACCTCTTAGCACAAAATACCTGAACAAAGCCAATAATGGGTGACTACAACCACCAAACATTCAGTGAATTCAGTTCTCACCATAGCTCTCAACCTCTTAGCAAATAACACCCAGACAAAGCCAGTAATGGGAGAATATAGCCCCCAAACATATTCAGTGAAATCAGTTCTTACCATAGCTCTCAACATTAGCAAAAACCTGGATGAAGCCAATAAATACCTGAACAAAGCCAATACTGGGTGAATACAGCCCCAAACATATTCAGTGAATTCAGTTCTTACCATAACTCTCAACCCTAGCACAAAACCTGGATGAAGCCAATAATGGGGGGAATACAGTCCCAAACATTACCTGAACAAAGCCAATACTGGGTGAATACAGCCCCCAAACATATTCAGTGAATTCAGTTCTTACCATAACTCTCAACCCTAGCACAAAACCTGGATGAAGCCAATAATGGGGTGAATACAGTCCCAAACACAGGGATACATTTCAAATATCCATCTTGTACACTTAGAAAATTGCTAGAATAAAAGCTTTTGTCACCATGCACTTTCTGAAGAATATGAAGTCTGATATTGAAATGTGTCCATTTTTTTAACATTTGTTAACCAGGAAAGTCTGACTTTGAAAAAAAAAAGCTAATTTTTAGCAGAGGCCCAGGGAGAAACAGTCCAGACAGCCAAGACAGAGAACATGTAGCTGTCAGGCAACAAGGACACAAATGCAGAAACCACAGATTATAATACATTGGATGCCTATATCATTGTGAATCATCAAGTTAGGAGAAATACGTTTAATATGGTAACTGCTTTCATTTGCTACTCACGATAAAATCAATTCCATATTTGACCCATTTAAAAATTCCTTCATTAGGTATAAAACCACACTGTTGGAAAAGCAGCCAACAGTCTGTAGGGCTAGATGTTGCTTCTTGTACTCGTTTCTTAGAGGCAGCTCTAACTTGCACCCATGGAAAAAAAATCATGCTTGCTGATAAATAGCCATGCAGGAGGGAAAAAAACAGCAAAATTGGGTCAATTACTGATCAACAAATTGACATAATATGTAGTATGTCCTGAGCAGCTCAACAAACATGACACTCGCTGTCTGTCTAGAGCTGACAGAGCGATCCGTTACTTAACAACTCACAATGCTAATCTATTACCGAAGGACCTAAACAAAGACTCACGGGCAGGGAACATAGCAAATCAAAACTTGAACTAGCAAGAATACATCTATTTTACCAATCAGCAATAAAGATAGGCGGTGCTGGCCAGCGGGGAAGAGAGACTGAAATATTAGTGAGTCTTTAAAAACGCTAGTATTTGTCAGGGTTTTACAACTTTTCCCCATGAGCAGGGTTCGAAAATGAAGAACGTGAGCAAAGATTTGGAAAGCAGCTTGCAAAAGAATTTAAGGAACAAGCTCAAAACATGATCTCTGATAAATATAGCAAAAATCTCAGAGAATGTAGAGCGCCGTAATATAGTAAACCGTAGTTGACTGTTAATATAAAAATAATAATAACAATGACAACTGCAATCAGCTTGTTTGACCTGGCCAATTTGTCCATTGGCACCCCAGAGATTGGCGCAGTTAATTTCAATGCTCTTCACACTTTGTTGCATGCCATCCTAAAGAACCTTAATATTCAGTATGTCAATGATGAAATAATAGAAGAAGACAGAGAATTCTTCAAACCTCCTCCAAGCTTGTACCTACAGAAATCAACCTTAAAAACAGAAAAAGGCATAAAGGAAACAAGTCCATACCATCAGATGGAGAAAGAACTAATAGAGATTGAGAGGCAAATTGATGCCCTAAACAAACTACCTAGTAGTGCAGAACTTTAAAAATGAGCAGTGGACTTGAATAAACATCCCCTGTTAATGACATGTGGAAATTCATGCAGATGCGAAGGAAAATGGATGCCAATGAAGAGGGCATTTCAAAGGTAATATATTTAAATGCTCTTAAATGATCATTTATCCAATATAAACTCACCATACCTTGGATTTTGTAAACATATTTGGATTTGATTCGTTTAACAC
Source organism: Protopterus annectens (assembly GCF_019279795.1). Taxonomy (NCBI): domain Eukaryota; kingdom Metazoa; phylum Chordata; order Ceratodontiformes; family Protopteridae; genus Protopterus; species Protopterus annectens. The sequence continues at coordinate 1,130,857,916 of NC_056741.1, read as the reverse complement.
CTTCACTGGTAATTTATCCTTAAAATGACATTTATGTTTTCATGATTGATCGACTGTATTGCATATCAATATTATTCTTTCATCTAAAGTATTTTTATTAATACTGTTTTTAACCATAACGATCTTGTGTTTCACTGTGATGCATGTATGCCATAACATGCACATATACATATACATGACATACTTGTTTTCTTCTGTTATCTATCAGGGACAGTTATGAAAAGACTTTTTCTTTGCCGTAGGCTGAACTGTACTATGCTACTGTATATTTTCAAATATGTAAAGAAAAATATGTAAAACAGGGGAAAAGATGCAGACAAAGATCAATTGAAGCTATATTTAGTAAAATACAAGGCTTAATAAAGCAATGTTTAACTTATTTTTCAGTGGGGTACTATGGAGCTTTGCTGTGGAAGGTTGAGGTAGTGGGTATTAATACAGTCTTACTCCTGCAAAAAGAAGCAAAAAGAACACACCAGTTGTGTTTTTACACAGCATTTACATATAAATATTGTAGATACATATTTAAACACTGCTTTATATTAAATATTAAAACATTAATTTTCTTAGCTAATAGCTGACCCACAGCAAGGTGTGTCTACACTGATATTTATTATGCAGCTTTCTGAGTAAATGAATAGAAGCTAGATGTAAAACAATAATTTTAGGCTATGGTGCAGGAGCAATTATATTAGACACACACCTTTACCTGAAAGTGTCCCATCTTCTGTCCGTCTACTCCCGCTTGTTATTCCGTTTCAGGTCCCATCTTCCATTCCCGCTCGAATCATCCCTCTTGTAAAACCGTCCATGTGAGTTCCAGCTCACAAACTTCTAAATATGAGCGAGAGCGATGATGTCAGCACGCCCGCGACTGGACTGTTAGTGCATTCTTTCTTCTTAAAGAAGAACGCATGTAAAAAAAAAAAAAAAACTTTTTTTTAAATTATCTAGTCAGCCGATTCCAGGGGGGTGCAAGTGCACCCCCTTGCACCTGCCTGCGGGCGCCCTTGGCTGGGGGGGAAGGAGATTAGGGACATGATAAGATGGAAAGATTGGTGATAGGAATTAGGCAATTGTTAAAAGTTTATGCAGAAGTGGTTAAGGTAATGAAAGTAAATGTAGGCGAAAGTGAGATAATAGGGGAGGGTTTTTCTAAGTTTAATATTGGTGAGCAAAGTGCAAAATCAGACTTTTGGTAAGGTATTTAATCATCCGTGACCTTCTCAGCCCAATGTATGAAGGTAGTTGTAAGTGGAGAAAGTGGGATATGAGGGATGGAATAAAAGGGGTTCAGGTGCAACCTGTCTTGTTTTCCCCCTTCCTCTTAATTCTTGGTGGTATCAGGTTACTACAAAGAGGGGGTGCTGAATGGACTTTTCATTACCTTCCATTTCAATAAAAATCAATAAAAAGAAGACTTAGAGATAATTTTACATTTTGATTAAGAGGATATCAAAAAAAGAAACTTCTAAGATTAGGAAGATGAAAAATAAAATCTCTGTATGCCTAGTAAGGTTCACGGACCATATTAATTATGGGTTGTATTTATAGTCATTATAAGGATGGATTAAGGCTATCTGTGCTGGTGCTGTCCATGAATGAGCACAGGTAAGCCAGGATTCAAGGTGGTCACTTATGCTAATTCACAATGACCTCAAATGAGCATAAGCAACTTAACTCATAATGACTTGTAAATGAGAAATGATGCAACCTGGCATATGATAATGAAAGCATTCTCTCACCTATTTCTGATTCATAGTGGAATTTATACACATTTCTCCATCTTCCATAGATAGGTTACATACAGGGGAGTCTCACCAACTGTATCTACTTTGCAGTCCATGAAAATGCTATCACTTGCTGCTAGTCTTGCTATTTCCAGGTGTGAGTTGCTTGTCTTGGTGAAACCTAAACTGTTTGCACCCAATGTTGCTTGCCAAGAAGGAACAGACAGTGGCAGAGGATAACTCACTATAACTTTGATAATCAGGCGATACATGACAGAGTCGAAGTGTACAGGGACATTATAAGTTCCTTAGTGGGTATGAATGGCCCCCATAGGTGTAAAGAAGGAATGAATGGACTTCCTAACCCTGATGATACTAAGATATGTATAGCCCTCACTATATTTGTCATGAGGACTTTCCAGAGGCAGACTGGGGACTCACTGTGGATCTCACAGGCTTCTGTCTTGAAGATTCCTGGATGAGTCTTGGCACATATGGATCAGTGCATCTGTTTCCCTGTGTTGCCTCAGGACTGAGCCAGGGCTATGCATCCCTTTTATTCAGTGTATGTTTCCCTAAAGTATCGGTCTGACACATTGCACCAATGTTGCAAGTAGGGCCCCTTCTAGTCCATGGGGTGAGTAATACTTCAATAGGAAGGACTACCATTCCATCTACCATTCCATCAATTAACAGTTAGTTTGTGATGCAAAGAGGTACATCACCAACATCTCTGCCCAGCGTCCTGGCAGTGCACATGATTCCCATTTCTAACACACTAGATTATTCTACCATCTTCTACTTCATGGTAGGATGCCCAGAGGTCATCTTGTTGGTACGTAAAATAATATATATATATATATCTATATATATCTATATATATCTATATATATATCTATATCTATCTATATATATATATATATATGTGTGTATATATATATATGTATATATATATATATATATATATATATATATATATATATGTATAATATTTTTTCCTTTTATTTAAGCAGTTATTAATGAATTAATGATTAAGTGTGTTGCTGAATACTAAACTATTTTCCCTTTGTTTTTTTGTCTCCCCATTCTTCTCTCTCTCTCATTTTTTTGTCTTTTAGGCAATGCTGGGTATCCACTGGAGACATGACTCATGATACCAGTGAGAAATCCATGTGGAGGTGCTGAAGAGATCAGTGATCATGTATCATTTCCCAATGCTGATATTAAAAATGACATCTTTACACTACTTAGTAAAGCCATGATAGTATGCCCATGATATCAGTAAAACAAACATTTCTTTTGTCTGAGACCTTTATTGTCATTGAGATGGTCTTTGGCCTCCTGAAAGCCATTCCCAGTGCCTGGAAAAGTCTAGGGGTGTCCTTCAGTAAGACCAAGCTACTGTAAGTTGCATTCTGCACAATATAATCATATGCCATTCTGGTGGTGAAGGGACCCATGCTGTTATGGTCACTTATCATGCCTACTACCTTCATTATCATTCTTTGTAGATGTGGAAGTTTCACCCATTTCTAGTAATTGTCATGTGTTTAATGTATCATTCTTTGTCAGTATTCGGTTCTCTATTTAAATATATGCTACTGTTTTTAAAGCATCCTTCCTGAACAGATGACTGTTGCTGTGGTCACACCACCTCAGATTATTCAGTGCCATCATTATCATCATCTGTCTCATAGCCATCCCCATGAATGAGTTATTCCTCATCTGGTGTTAATGGAAGAATTGCCGGAGGCCTCCCTCAGTACCAATACAGTCAATTGCATTCTACACCACTTTGCTTCTAGCACTTCCTACAATATCATTTACTCACTTCATGCAGTATGTTAATGTACAGTTTCAGCCACCAATTGTGTTAATGTCCAGGGTAACTTGATTATAGGCTTTTGTCCTCTCAGACTTTTTGGGCCCCCTTTACCAAAAAGTAATTTCCCATATGTCCTAACGGCTGCCATGAGGATGTGATTTTCCTCCTAACTGAAGTTATCCTTTCTCTGCCATTATCCCTTGTTTTGCATCAATATTGCACAAAAAAAAGTCCACAGTCAAACACAGACAACTTTTGATGTAATCATCAGTCAAACAACACATGAATGACCATGTGTGTCTTCTATCCTCCTATATCATATAATTATATACATGTGCAAAATATCATTATAACAAAGTAAAGTTGTGCTATACTAATGTCTGCAGCATCATTCTCAACAGTAAAGTAATCACTTTTTAACAAATGTCTTCCCATAGTCCCTGCCATTTCACATTCTTCTCTGACACTTAGAAATCTTCTAGTAAGAGCATGTGTATGGTTAACCAACAACACATTATTACTACTTCAGTAATTCCCAATTAAAACATATCTGCATGCAGAATCATTACATGATACCAAAGTAATGATCGTTTTCAATTGATCATGCACCAGTTTCCACTGTTGCTTTTAAAAATGACAGCTTTACACTATTCAAAGCCATGACATTATGCCCATGACATCAGTAAAATAAAGTTATTTAAGGCAACTCTAATTTTACATCATTTTGAAGCATTTTATATTAAATGTTAATATTTTAGCATTTACCATTACTTTAAAAAGGCAGCGGTTTCCTAAGAAATTTGTCACCTAACTTTAGTAATCGCAAGTTAATATGGTGGAGTTCAATTATTTTACATACACTCAGGTACATTTACATGTTTTCGATGCAAATTTGGCTCTTTTTCATTTATCTGTATGAATCCCAGTAATATGTATGCATGTATGGCCACTTATGCACATCAATGACTGTCAGTTTCTCATGAACTCACTAAAGAAAGCAGCAGTATCCAAAGCAGTCTTCAGCATTCCCAGCATGCCACAGGAATGTACAGATAGCCAGAAATGCCCAACTCTGAATATATTCAGAAAACTACAAAACAGAGTCATATGTATTGCCAATTGTCCAACAAAAAAGAGTAATCTCTGTCCATCTAGCATCAATTGGCACACTTTCTCACCTCACACCACTCAGTACTTAATAAAAGTTGGTCATCACACGCAGGCACACGAACATGTATTTATGACCCCCCCCCCCCCCAAAAAAAAAAATATTGCTTCTACAATGAAGGAATAAATCACATTCTGGTATAATACTGCCAAAAATAGCTTAGGAAAAATACAGCAACCGTAGCAATTGTAACTAATACAAAATAAAAATGATTATTGCATACTATTTTTTAATGTGCCATATAAATGAAATGTGAATGCACCCCTTTGAAAACATATATGTGGCAAAGCAATTTTGGTTAAACTAAACTTGCCAATAACATGACCCAGTTGGTTAACTAGTTTGGTTAAGGTGGTTCACACCCCAGAAGTTGTTCTAAACCTGAGAAGTACAGCTCACCTCATGCTTTCTTTATTCTGGCTCTTCTAATTATGACATTTCATTTGAAGGCATGCTCCAGGATGTTTTTTTTAAGGATAAGGGACCAAAATACTTTCTTAGGGATTGTATCTAGAAAAAAAACAGAGGAATGCACAAGAGGTTCTGTTTGGAAAAAGACTGATATTTGGCCAGAGATGGGTAAGCACCTGGAATCCCTGACAGGGATAACCCAGTCCAGTCAGTAGAGCCATCACAGGTACTAAGATCTACAGTAGCATAGGCAAGACCTGCTGCCTGAGTGGGTTGACCAGGTAGAGGCAAGAGTTTTACAGTAAGTATAAAATTATTTTTTTTGTGGGTCATATAAAAAGCAGGTTAAACATCCATTTAAATATATATATATATAATAAGGTTCTATAACTGAAGGTATTTGCTAGAATAAATATGTCTACCAGTGAATATGTATTTATAATGTTATTATAATAATGCAAAAGAAAGCATAAACATATCTATACATAGAACTGCATCTGTATACAAACATTTGGAATGCTTAAGTGATAACTTAATTTTCTGTATAAATATAAATGTGACATATGTATGAGTAAAATGATAATCTGTATATATTTGTCTGAAAATTGTGGCTATATGTCTGCATGAGTACACTTGCTACTTGTTCAAATATTTATACAGAAAACAAAAAAAAAGTTAGCATTTGCATATTTCCATATATTCATTTAGTGTTCCATTAATATTAATAGTGGTTAAATTACATGCAGACAACTTGTGTAGGCCAGGGAATATTTATTACTATAGTAATTATATGAGAAAGCCATTTTTTCAAAATTATAATGGCCCATACAAGAAGGCTGAAGTCAGTCATGCACCACTCCCTAGTCAGAGTTAAGTTTGGGGGATAAAGGTGGTGGTGCAGTTTCAAGTGAATGTGCAGTACATATTTTGTGAGGAATTACTAATATTATTACCTATTACTTTTGCATTCATTTTTAAATCATCCTTTATATGGTTAGAATTGTTAAGGAAGAAAAGTATCAAGTTCACCCTCTGAGCCAGATCCAACAATAGGCAACCAAGGCAGTCGTCTAGATGTCACTGGCTTGGAGGGGTCCCTCTGGCTGTGAGGGGGCCCATTGGTCGTGTGACTGCCATATTCACTTTTATAATTAACAAAAAATATGTTTATTTTTTTTAAGGGTGCTCTTCTTTAAGAGGGGTGCTCTTCTTTAAGAAAACCCTTTGCATCAAGTTGCACACACTTGTTGTGTCTGTGTATAGGTCATCATCGCACAGGCTTACTCCCTTCCATGTTCCATTGCACAAAATTTAAAACGCAAAAAAAGAATTTCCTTGAGCTGCTTCCCCCCTAACATGAACAGACACAAAACAGAGACAAATAAGGAGCTGTTCCAGACAAGACAACAGAAATGGACAAATAAAGTAAGAGTCTGTGTATGTGTGTGTGTGTATGTGTGTGTGTGTGTGTGTGTGTGTGTGTGTGTGTGTGTGTGTGTGTGTGTGTGTGTGTGTGTGCGCGTGTGCGCGCTCATGCACATGGGCACATCTGCATATTTGCATTTGTATGCCAATATCAGGGCAACAGCAATCTACTACTAGAAAGGCACATGTTTTAAATTCCTTTGTTTCACAGTGCATGATTCATAATAATCATTAGATAATTTGATTATGAGAAAAGACACAAGGTAAAAAATAGGTATGAATTATTTTAAAAAACTTTGTATAAAACAAAAAAGCATAAAATGTAAGCGTTGTACTGAGTATGTTTTTTTTAACTCATATAGACTGTTCAATAATATAATATCTTGAAATGGCCAAATATGTAAAAGCACACTACAGTTTGTGGTTTAGCTTTTTGTGTGTTACAAAGGGAATTTATGAATGACTGTTTCAATTAACAGTTGTCACATGGACTCTCAAACTGGATAACTGGATGTCAGTCAAAACTGATAACATCAGATAAGATCTGAAGGTCATGTTCAAAAAATTGAATCTCTCTGGCAAATATAAATTCTTTACACATGGCATAACATTAACAATTATACATAATTCCTTATTTCACAGAGGTCTTAAATTCCAGTTAGGTTATTTCCTTAAAGTAGCCATACTAATAGAGACCATTTGGTTAGCAGCTAAATAGAACCCATCTGTTCTAGCAATGAAGTGTCAGATTTTCTCATAAAAATGTAAAATGTTTTAATGTCAGCTTGCTGTCAAGTTATCAGGATAGCAACCCAGCCTGATCATTGAACTAATGAACTCTGTGGATGAGTTCTATATGGATCTTGGAGAGACACCTACATCAAGTGAAATGCTGTATTACATTAACCAGATGCTGGAATCAAAGCTGCTGGGAGAAATATTAACAACCTTGGGTATGCAGATGATACCACTCTGATGGCTTAACATGAGAAAGCATTGAAGAGTCTGTTGATGAAGGTGAAAACAAAAAGAGCAAATGCCAGCTTGGTGCTCAACACAACAATAAATACAATAATGTCATCTAGCCTATCAGTTGTTTGAAAATAGATCGGGAGGAAATGTGGCAGTGGCAGATTTCATTTTTCTCTGCAGATGGTGGTTGCAGGCATGAAATTAAAAAGCACCTCTGTTTGGAAGGAAGGATATAGCAAGTCTGGAAAAGATTTTAAAGAGCAAAAACATCAGTTTGTCAACACAGGTCTGTATAGTCAATGCTATGTTTTCCAGTAATAACATATGCCTGTGGGAGTTGTACAATAAGTAAAGTTATGTGCTGGAAAATTTATGCTTTTGAACTGGGTGCTGGAGAAAATGTTTGTGAATTCTGTGGACTGCAAGAATATCAAATTAATCTGAACTTTAGAAAATAAGCACAGCCTGTTTACTGCAACTCCTGATTGCAAAACTAAATCTGAAATACTCTGGGCACATAATGCATAGACAAGGTTCACTAGAGAAACACCAAAGGTGGGAAAGAATCAACACAGAAGATGAAAGGGAAGACAGAGGCTAAGATGATTAGATAACATTATTGAAGTGATGAATATGAATTTGCAAGAACTAAAAGAAACAGCTTTTGACAGACAGTTGTGGCATGCCAAAGTCCTTGAGGTCATGAAGAGTCAGGTTGTACCAAATGATCAAACAACAGGAACAATACTGAGAAGGTTTTTTAACATCCTTATTGGTCCTGAGTCAGTACTAACACCAGCTTGGGTCTCCCCTGATAAGACAAGACAACACAAGTGGACAAGTAAAGTAAGTGTGTGTGTGTACGTCAAGTAAGTAGCTGATCCAAACAAGACAACACGAGCAGAAAAATAAAGAGTGTGTGTGTGTGTGTGTGTGTGTGTGTGTGTGTGTGTGTGTGTGTGTGTGTGTGTGTGTGTGTGTGGCAAATAAGGAGCTGCTCCAGACAAGACAACAAAAGGACAAGTAAGGAAAGATAGTCCCCGGGATTCAGCAAGCTCTGCACATTGTGCAGGAATAGTGCAAGATTTGCTGCACGCAATATGGCCAACGAGCGATCCAGGAACAAGCTCCCAGGACATGCACGAGCGCTCCTACACTATTCCTGCACAGACACAGCTCCTGTGTGCTAATTACCCCATTTGCAGATGAAAACCATTCAAATTAGGTGAATTAGTGATCCAGGAAGCAGGCAGGCATCTGTACAGGAATAGTGTAACCTGCAGAAATGAAATCGGCTACTAACCGAATACATTTCTGCAAATTACAAAATGGAGGCATGACAACTCCAAAAAAGCATGTATTCAATGTAGTAGGCATACCAATGGACAAATATATGGCCATTGGCATGGAAAATAGTTGCAAAATTATAAAAAATAACTTTTATTTTTTTTTTGGCTGATTTCGGCCGTTTAAGCGTAGGGCAGCGGTGTGCAAATGGGATCGGCCCAAAAATAATGAAACAAGTTGGAAATAAGATTTTAAACCAAAATCAGCATTGTGCCATAATAGTCAATGGCATGCATAAGACAACAATACTATGGAATAGTGGTTGCTAAGGGGAAAGGCTGAGTGTCAGTTTTGTAACCATGCATTAGCAGTTAGTTTTATGCAAATTAGGGAAGGATACTGAATCACAGATTTCCCCTCAGTGTTAGCTTGCACCCAACAATGTAGGTGCAGCAACACCATGGTATAAGCATAAGAAGTAGATGACCTCATAAGGGGGAGTGTCATGCATGCTGTAAGTTTATTGGAGCTCTTTGGCCCATGTTTGCCCTTAGCTAAGCACAGCTAAGGAGGGGGGGGGTGTCTGAGGCTGCCTAGTAGTGTTTACATTGCCGAAATGGGTTTTAAACAAAAACAAAAAAAAAAGAATAAACACAGGAAATAGCAGCTCTGTTCACATCTGAGCACTGGGTATGAGCGGCATGCCTTGGGGCTTAAACAGGAAAGTAATGGGAAGGGAAAATAGCAGTAGGAAGGCAAACAAGGATAACTAACATAGCAGGCAGGTGAAATGTATCAGAATCAGCCAATTACACAGGCAGCAGCCCAGCCCAGCACACTACTATAAACTATGCAAACACCTTTCACTCTGTTTTTATCCCACAAACTCTACACCACCAGTGTACACATATGGAGAAATTTTACCTGACAAAACTAATAAAATGATAGGGGCTGCTGTCGCTCTCATACATCAATATGTGGAAGAGGGTGAGGGTGGTGAGGATGAGAATGCTGATGAACAACCCAGAGTGAGGAGAAGAGTGTACAGACCCAGGGTAACCTACCAGGGGCTACATGAGTTGGAGATAGTAGACTGCTATGGAGTGCATAAGGACATCCTGCAGCAAATTGTTGAGCTGTGCTGGCCACGCCTCACACACAGAACCAAGAGAGGGGAACCCACCCCATTGGATACCAAGGTATGTGTAGGCTTAAGAATACTAGACACAGGTACCTTCCTAAAGACAAATGGGGATCTCTGAGGCACCAGTATCCAGGGTACTCCACCAGTTCCTAGATGCCATGTCAGCACATACTGGTGAGCACATATATTTCCTCAACACCCATGAGGCGTTGACCAGCAATATGCATCTCTTCCACCAAATAGCAGAATACCCTGAGGTAGTGGGTGCTATATACTGCATGCACATACACATCAAAGCACCACCTAGTGAGCGGGGTAGGGTCTACATAAACCGCAAGGGCTTCCCCTCCATCAACTGCCAGGTCATGTGCAATGCCCAGGGCATTATCATGAATGTGTATGCTGGCAGCCCAGGAAGCTAGCACCACTCCCACATCTGGCATATGACACAGCTGTACTAGAGATTTGCCAGTGGGGACATTCCATATACCCACCTAGTGGGAAATGCTGGTTACGCACTGGAGCCGTGGCTGATGACACCCATCAGAAATGCACACACACCTGAACAAGAACTCCATAATGAGGCACAAGCACAAACCAGAATCATAATAGAGTGTGTTTTTGGGATGTTCAAGTCATGGTTGAGGTGCCTGGACATATCCAGTGGAGCCTTGCAGTATTCTCCAGCTACATGTATAAAACTTTTCATTGTATATGCCATGCTACACAATATGATCCTGCATAAACAGCTGCAGCAGAAACAGCATGGTGCAGCGCCACACAGCCCCCCACCATTGTCAAGACCAGCACAGGCACAGAGTGACTCGGAGGAGGAACAACCTGAGCCTGCCCATGTAGGCAGAAGGAGGTATGCCCGTATGCCCAGGCTTTGGCAAAGAGGCAACACATATCACATATACTGACATGGTAGGAGCCCAGGGAATGACACTTCTCTCTGACTCACACATACAGTAAAAGGGATGCCAAACATGACACTAACTGTGCTTTACCATATATAGGTAGTGTACTATGTGCATCCGGCATAGTCAGCCCTCCAGCACCATCCTCAATATTTGCACAGCCACAAGTTAAGTTACGCTTCCTATCAATTGCTGAATGGAGTAGTATGTTCTGCTAGTTGTATTTATGGTATGACTGTGAGCATGCAAAGGAATCGGGTGGCTGAATGGGATGGCAGCCGATAGTGGGCACCAATATGGGCAGCATGAAATCCAAAACAAATACTGGTGTCAACAAAGCAGGCAGTACTAGAAAAGGTGACAAATCCCACTGCAGTGCATGTGATGACCCAAATGTGTGTCCATAGGACACACACATGCATGTCAGTGAGGCTTACATACCCAACAACAGTCTCAACCAGCAGGACAGGTGTAGATTACCATAAAGAAAGGCTGTGCTAAGGCCAATTTACAGGATAGATTGTTGCATGTGTACAATATGGTGGGGTCTGTGTGTTAGGTTGTTGTGTGTTGTATATTGTATGGAAGTGGTCAGCATGTAGGCATGGAGGGTTGTGTCTCGGTGGCCTATGGCCAGTACTGTCGATGACAGGGCCATATTCTGACAACTGCAGTGCCAACCACAATGCATCTCAGCAAGACCCAATTCAGCAGTCATCCATACTCACTGTTTAGATGTCAATATTTGTCACCATCTGAAAGATGGACATGCCATGAATGTTGGCCCAGACATACACACAGTACACAATTGGAAATACCCTAGACAGAGTACATAAAATGTAACCGTCAACTGCACACACCTTTGGAATTGTACATACAGGTTAGCAGCACATTAATTATCTGTGTAGTATGGGATACTGATCCAAGGCAGTAAGACAAAAAACAACTGAAACAAATGAAAGGGCAACCAATGACACAAGCCACCGTCCAGCAAAATGAAACAAAAATTTATTGTTAAGCAACACTCTTTTCACTGATTTTTTGTCCTGTATGAATCATAAAACGTCTTCAGACAAAGTGTTTCCAGATGACAATGCTTATAAATACTGGTAATTAAACAGTTAAGGGCGATTAAATACTTAAAACAGCAATTCAGTAAACAGGTTGCAAAAAAGCACTTACGTAAATGTGTAAAAACGTCAGTAAATAAATACAAGTAATCAACCAACACTTCTCCAAAAATAAATGCCCTGTTAAAAGCTAAATTCTATTTTTATTATTATTTATATAGTAAAAATGTTAAAAGCATTAAAAATATATAAAATATATAAACCTAAATGTCTATGGTCAGTGTTAAATCAACTTATAAAAGTACCATGAACAGCACTGTTAAACAACATTGGACAGTGTTATCTAGCCAGGTTCTTAAACCTCAAAATACACTTAATGGATAAAGAGTTGTTTAACCCAGGGAAACTACTTGCATCCAAGTGGAGTCGCCAAATTAATTCTAATTTTTCTAGTAGCAATGACAGTGGGCCACCTCTTACGTTCATTGGAACCATATCTATCCTTTTAAAACTGAACTCGAGTTGGGGGTAGGTTCCTATATGTTTAGCTAAGGCATTCTCATATTTATTTTTATTAATGCAATACTAGTGTTCATACACACGTTTCCGTAACCTCCTGTTGGTTTTCCCGACATAGAATGCGGGACAGTGGTTGCACTTGGCTAAGTAAACTACCCCTCTAGTTTGGCAATAAGTTTTGTGGTTGATGTCAAATTTAGTACTTCCCACTACAAAGGAAGATCCCATGGTTATGAACTTACAAAACTTACAAATGTTACATTTAAACATACCCTTCTTGTCGTAAATGGTATGTTATCCCCCTCCAAAATACCTTTAAGGTTCATGCCTCTTCTGAATACAATTCTAGGTTAGTCTACAAGGTTTTCTCTTAATGTGTTCTCATTAGTTAGGAAGCATCAGTTTTTTAATATTATAGCTTTAATGCTACTGGCATCAACACTAAATGAACAAACAAAGTTCAATTCAGCTGGTAAATTCTCTTGTGTGGAAGTCATAGTAAGCCAGCTTGGTCTAAATTTAAAATTGGTTTATAAAAACCAGTGTATCTCTTAGTTTAGACTTCGTACATCACTTCTGAGACCATCCTGAGGGGGTACCCTCTTTTAATAAATATGTCTTTCAATAGGTCGCATTCCGATAGGAAATCATCCATTCTAGTAACCTTTTGGGCTGCTCTATCTAATTGCCCTTTCATGACTGATTTCTTCTGTGACAAGGGGTGACAGCTAGAAAAATGGAGAAAGGCATTAGAATAAGTCTCCTTCCTAAAAATTCTAGAGACATAGCAGTCTTTACTATAGTCTTTGGAAAGTCCAACATCAATATATGCTATCCTTTCAGTGCAAAAGGAAGATGTGAACTGTAAAAATGTGGTGGTAGAATTAAAGTAAGATAGTAAGTTTCCTGCCTGAGAGAGGTCCCCTTCAAACAAGATGAATATATCATCCAAAAAGTGTTTGTAAAAATGGATGGTTTTGGAAATGTCAATAGTATTATTCAATACAAATTGGTTCTCCCAGTGTGCCATTACTAGGTTGGCGAAGCTGGCCCTACAAGGTGATCCCATCGCTACGCCAACATTTTGGAGATAGTACTTGTTGTTAAAGGTCACAAAATTACAAGATAAAATAATGTCAAGTAATTTGCCCACCAAGTCCAGTTCCTCACATGTGGCCCCATTTTTCTGCATGGTTGCCAATGCCCATTCCATGCCCTTGGTGTGGGGTATAGAGGAATAAAGGTCTTTAACATCCACTGTTAGAAAATTCCTTTCACCACAGAAAGGTAAGCTATTGATTTTGTCCAAAAAAGACCAAGAATCCTTACAAATCTGACTTTCTGGCAGTAAATATATTTTCATGACAGAATCAGCAACCATGCTATGCTATTTCTTGCAGCCACTAGGGGACGCATCGGGGGGTCTTGTAAATTCTTGTGGATTTTTGGAATGCCAAAAATTATCGTTATCCTTGGAGCTGGCATGCTAAGGTAGCTAAACATGTGTGCATCAATTCGGGCTTCAATGAACATGTCATTAATATATGAATTGATCCTGTTATATTCAGTGTTCATCTCACTTCTGGATACTTCCTCATAAGAAACTGTAGTAATGATTCTGGTCATTCTATCCACATAGTCCTCCTTGTTAATAATAACCAAGCCTCCCTCTTTATCAGGTTGCATGATCCTACTAACTCGGGCTTCCTGTAAGGTTTTAAGCATGCTTCTATCATATTGAGTTATGCTAGGTTTTATAGTATTCGTCTGGGGTCTCTGCTGTAATGCATTACGAATGTCAATTTCACACATCTGTTCAAATAATAAGATGGCAGGATGGAGAGGGGGTTGTACACACTAGAAATATAAAAATTAGTTTTCGGACTGTTGTTATGGCCCAATAATATTTTTAAGCTCAAGTTCCTGACAAAACTCTTAAGATCTATTAGTGTCCTGGCTACATCCGCCCAGGCTGTAGGTACAAACTTGAATCCTTTAGATAATAAGTCCACCAGTTCAGGCGCAATGTCAAGGTCAGAGTAGTTAAAGATTTTGAAGTCTTTACTAGAGTTGAAAATGAATTCACAGTTAACATTTACATTAGAGTTAACCACCATTGAGAAAGAAGTTATTTCTTCCAATTCTTGTTCCTGCTCAGTTTCTGGGCTCGAACAGGGCTGTGGTTGAGAGCCCTGTTCTGAAAACTTATGTTGTTAATAGCAGTATGGTTAGACAATTCACCCAGTGGATTGTTATTACTTCTAGTGTGCATACGTTCACTTCTTCTTGTATTGTTAGCTACTGTTGCATTATTGTTGGCTTCCAGTGGTTCTTCTTCCTCAGGGAAAATATTTGACACAGCGTCTTGTAACCCTCTAGCCCCAGTAAGGTAATTCCCTTAAGACGGTGGTGGTTTGGGGTAAGCAGACCCTTGCCTAAAATCCGTAAGGTCCCAATTCAGTTTCTTGACTTTAGTAGCTTTCAGCTTATTCAAATGTTGGTCAGTACTACTGTAAATTCTCTCATAGTCAAACTGGTAACATATAAACTCTTGGTCTAGTCTGATAGAATTATCCAACAACGCTGTCTTCTGAATCAACGTATTAATGCTGTTTTGATAATGGGTACACAAAGGTTCAAGTAATTCAAACCCATGTTTATTCAAACAAACAAATGAATTCCTTATGGAATAAAGAACCCTCAGCCAGCCCGGTCGGGTATTGCCATGACCTAAATCCTTTTGGTATAATTTTTAACTGTAAACATTCACGGAAATAAGCAACTTCTAGTTGCAGTTTCCTCAATTTGACTAGTTTTTGGTCAAATTCTTGCAATTTAAGAGATAAATCAGTACCTGTAGTTCCTGGGAATTCTTGATTGTTGCCCTTAGAATGGTCATTGAAAACGAATGGTCTTTCGACCCAATTTCCAAATACAAAGGGTTCTTGAGTGCTGTTATGGGTGTCTCTTCCCATTTGGTGTATGTTCGTAATGCCAACATCGAAAACAACTTGGCCGTTGCAGTTGCTTCCCAAATTGGAACATAATCTGGGTGCTGCTGCTCTTTGTTCTGATGTTGTATTCTTCAAATGGTGGAGGTTGTTGTCAACAATAGGATGGGTGCTAGCAAGACCGGGAGAGGTTGAAAGTCTCAAGCCCTCAGTATTACCTTGGGAGCCAAATTGCTCGGCTGGCTGTAGTGAATCCAGTCTCCTTGATAAGGAGTCTACCTTCTGTGTCAAGCACTCAATTAGTGCTGTTAAATTTCCACATTCTTCACTCGGGCTGGATGTTATGGGAGTGCTTGTAACTGTTTCGTTGGCCATAAATAGACAAACCAATCCAAGGCAGTAAGACAAAAAACAACTGAAACAAATGAAAGGGCAATCAATGACACAAGCCACCATCCAGCAAAATGAAATAAACATGTATTATTAAGCAACACTCTTTTCACTGATTTTTGTCCTGTATGAATCACAAAACTTCTTCAGACAAAGTATTTTCAGATGGCAATGCTTCTAAATACTGATAATTAAACAATTAAGGGCGATTAAATACTTAAAACAGAAATTCAGTAAATGGGCAGAAAAAAAGCATGGGATAAAAAAAGTATGGGATACTGATGTAGTCTAGCCAATCACTGGCAGACCACAAAAGGCACAGTTATGAAGTAATGAGAGACTGCCTATGTCCCTACACAAGACAAGATAAGGGAAATATCCCAGGTATATCTGTGAGTCAGCTGCAAGAAGCTTCCATATAACACATGCACTCAGCTCACCCCACCATCAGCCACAGGTTTATCACAGGTCATATCCCTGCTGCTGGAAATGAGTGCAGTATGGTCCTTACTTTTTTATGGGAATACTCACAGAATGCAGCATGCTGAAGAGGTGTCCCATGAAGGTGTGTCCCTACCTGTAAGCAGCACAGCATCCAGAATAATGGATTAATATGGACAGGAACTATTGCAATTAACATCTTGCACACTTACCCTCTCATCCCAGAGGAATCCAGTGGCTCACAGCCTGGGACTGTAGGAGTAACATAATGCACCGGCATGCTACAGAAAGCCTGTATCACCACCAAATGCTCTACAGTCCTCTGTCAAAGGTCTGTGTCTCACCCATACTGCCAATATATGTTATCTCATGGGTCCCAACTAACCACATAACACAGTCTACAGAACACAAATCCAAGGTCATGTCGACAGATCCCAGTAGTATGCCCACCATGTCCTACTGCATGAACTTTGGACCAACCCCTAAATACTGCTGGGATGAAGGGACAACTATAGGGATACTTCTCAGATATTGCTTGCATAATGTTAGGAAGAGGATAGAATAACAGAGTGGGGGGTGTGGAATCATGGACACCATGGAGTGTGTGATATCTGAAACTCTGATGTGTACCCATACTACCCCTGCCTGCAAACCCAGTAAGGGGTGGCTACAAACCTGCTTGTAAATCACAATGTGAAGGGGAACAGACCAGATATATGAGCCCTGCCTCTGGGTAACCTGGGTGAATTTGTACAGCTGAGAGGCATGGCCACAGCAGGATATGGCCATTCTGTTATGTCAACAGATATACAAGCAGGGGGATCTTCAGCCACCACAGCACCAAGGAGCTGGACCATTTACACAGACCCATCAGCAAATGTCTGCAGCTACCCCTCCAGAATGGCATGAGTGTGCAAGAATATGTAGAATGCAGACCACGATACTGGACACAGCTTCATTCATCTTGTACTTCCCAGGAAATAACTGTGAGCAAATAAGTATATCTGTCAGTAGTTTATGACATAATACATCACGGTATAAAGCAGTACATATGTCTGAATATCTCTGCTAACACCAACCATGTAACACAAGCAGTGCAGACACAATAGTTATAGTATCTCACTATCTTTCGCCCATTGTGACTCCATATTGTCAACCTATCTACAGATATCCTGCAGAAACAGGTTTCTAGCTGTAGGTGTACAACACAAAAGCCTGCACTGGAGTACAACCTACCTGGAATGGATTCACACACTCAGTGCAGAAGGTCATACTGGACATGCTCCTACACTTCGAGAAATGAAGCCCATGTCTAACAAAAAAATACAGAAAGTCATACTGGGCATGGTCCTACACTTAGAGAAATGAAGCCCATGTCTGACAACAACAGTGGACTATACATATCTGTCAGTCGTAGATGTCTGTGCACACACACACCACATTGCACACCATTCATGCTTTGCACACACATTGGATAGGAATACTCACACATATCCAAGGTCAACACACTATAATAGGTCAAACATACATACACAGAGATGTGGGGTAGAGAGAGAGAGAGAGAGAGAGAGAGACAGTGACAAACAGATTGCCATCATGAGGCCTGTCACACGCAACACACATCCAATTGGCCAATATCACATGATGTGCCAATTGTCAATCACTGTAGGCATTTGCTTTTGGTAGCCCTCAGCCCCATAGTGTCTGTGGTGCTTGTGATAACTGTGAAACATGACAGTACAAATCAGTATTCATCTAGCATTTGTATACCCAGTCCTGCCAAATGTAAAGTTGTGTGTGACTGAGTGCTATGTGGGTATTTCCAAAAAGAATGGTTTATGGCCTATTCACACACACTGCACTTCCCATTGCCCATGTTAGCACTCATGCTGATATCAGTCACCTTGAAATAGCCCTCTGGCCAATTCTTACCCCCAAAAACACTGTGGCACTTGCAATATCTGCGTAATGCTATAGTGTAGCATACTAGTTAGGTAGGAGTTCTAATTTCAGACATGGCAATTGTGAAACTGTGTGTGTGTGTGTGTGTGTGTGTGTATGTGTGTGTACGTTTGTGTGTGTGTGTGTGTGTGTGTGTGTGTGTGTGTGTGTGTGTGTGTGTGTGTGTGTATCCGCGTGTGTACGCATGTGTGTGTGGAGAGATTAATGATTTTGAGGCCATTCACAGTCACTACACCTCCCACTGCCCTACTTTAGCAAAACTGCTGATGTCGGTCACCTTGAAATACCCCTTTGGACAAAAGACAGCCCTATAAGCTCCATGGCCATGTGATAACTGCGTAATGCTATGGTGCAGCACACTAGTTAGGTTGGAGTTCTATTCCCAGATATAGCAACTGTGAAATTCTGTGTGTTTGTGCGTGGGTGTACAGAAAAAATATTTAGAGGCCATTCACAGTCACTACACCTGACATTGCTCCACTTTAGCAAGCCTGCTGATGACAGTCACCTTGAAATACCCTTCTGGACAAGGGCCAGCCCTATAAAGCTCCTTGGCACTACATGCAATAAGTGTGTATTGCAGTAGTGAAACATACAAGTTAGGTAGGTGTTCTAATCCCAGACATGGAAACTGTGAACCTCTGTGTGTGTGCAGAGATTAACAAATTTGAGGCTATTTACAGCCACTACACCTCCCATTGCCCTACTTTAGCAAGCCTTCTAATGTCAGTCACCTTGAAATACCCCTTTAGATAAGGGCCACCCCTGTTAGCTCTGTGGTGTATACGATAACTGAGTAATGCTATAATGTAACATACTAGTTAGGTATGAGTTCTAATCCCATACATGGTAATTGTAAAACTCTGTGTATAGACATTAATGATTTTGAGACCATTCACAGTAACTACACCTCCAATTGCCCTACTTTAGCAAGCCTGCTATCAGTCACCTTGAAATACCCCTTTAGAGAAAGGCCAGCCATTTATGCTCTGTGGTGCATGTGATAACTGAGTAATGCTATAGTGTAACATACTAGTTATGTAGGAGTTCTACCCCCAGACATGGTAACTGTGAAACTCTGTGTGTATAGAGATTCATGATTTTGAGGCCATTCACAGTCACTACACCTCTGATTGCCCTACTTTAGCAAATCTGCTGATGTCAGTCAACTTGAAATACCACTTTGGACAAGGGACAGCCCTATAAGCTCTGTGGCATGTGCCATAAATGAGGAACAATGTAGTAGCAGTAACTACACACGTATGGGTTTGAATCTCATCTGTGGCAAGTGTTTGTGTGTGTACATCTGTATGTGTGTACCTCAAAGATTTTGGCCTCATTTACACGCAGTACACATCTCAGTGCCAGACTTTAGTAGTCCTGTAGATATCATCCACCTTAGATGTACCTGTTGCCAACCCTAAGCAATGTCAGGTCAGTGGTGCAATGTGGTAAATGTGTAACATAATGGCCTGTAAAGATTGTTAGATAGAGGTTTGAACCTCACCTCTGGCAAATGTAAATGTGTGTTTAGGGTAAAATTACTTTTGGGATCTCTCACCCACTACATAACCCAATGCCATTATTTACAAGGGCTAGTGATGTTCCTCACCTTAGAAGTACCTTGGCACACCATCCATCCTATATGCTCTGTGGCATGTGCAATAAATGTGGTACACTACAGTAACAATACATAGCTAGGTAGGAGTTTGAATCTCAGTACTGGTAAGTGTGTGTATGTGTGTGTGTGTGTGTGTGTGTGTGTGTGTGTGTGTGTATCATCAATATCCTGTGTAGAGGTTGCGATGAGTGTGTAATAACAGGATGCATTGTGGGGTGGGTTTTGCTAAATTATTATGTTGAGGACCTAGTATATGTCATAATGTCCACCTTACAAGGACAACAAATGTCAAATACAAGAGAGGCTGGTGTAGACAATCCATAGCCCTACATGTGACATTATGGATTGGTGAACAATATAGGCAACCCTTCTATTACTCAGAGAACACTCTCCACCCATGTCGCATACACACTTGGCTAGTCAAGAACCACTATATTGGTAGCTCCCTGCACTGCCTCACAGGTAGTAACCATGGTGTGATTGCAGTGGACTACATGCCTGTTGACTACAACAGTGCCACTGACATCAGAAAGTACTGTGATGTGTTACATCTCCTGACTGAGTGTGTGCAAGTAAAAGGACATGGCACCCTGTTCCATCCCTGTAGTAGACAAATAAATGCTTGCAGTGGCCCTTTTGCTATGCTCCCCACTGGACACCTGCAACAACTGTAAAGTCTGCAAATGTAACCCACAAAAGGAATACCATGCCTCATGCACATGCCCTGTATAGACAGACACCACTAACTCCACTGAATACCTGTATCATGCTGCCACCGTAGGTGCAAGCATGACCTCAGTTCCATAGCCAGGTCTCACAAAATGAGGTCAGGAATGCTACATCAGAAGATAACTGTCTGTCCACACAACATGGCCCGGAGACCTCAAGTACACTTCCACATGTCAAAGAACATGTGTGTGGGACATGTGCACAACCCAGACACTGTCCATGTTATGAAATATAGATCATATACATGGGAAGCAGTGCACATCACTGGCCACCCACAATAGTAACCCAGATGAGTGGATGGTGAATACAATACCCACCTGTGGAGACCACTCCAGAGACTACACCCCTGAGCCACACTGCAGACCATTGTCATGTGGTCTGATGCCAAGGTATTCCCTTTGCTTAACCTTGTACAGCCTTCAGGCACATTCACATACTACACCCCTGTGAAGCAATGAACCTATGCATCTCAGTACTGGCAAATGTCTGTGTTTGTCTGTGTGTATATGTGTGTGTGTGTGTGTGTGTGTGTGTGTGTGTGTGTGTGTGTGTGTGTGTGTGTGTGTGTGTGTGTGTGTGTGTGTGGAGATTAATGATTTTGAAGCCATTCACAATCACTACACATCCTATTGCCCTACTATTGCCCTACTTTAGCATGCCTACTGATGTCATTCACCTTGAAATAACCCTCTGGCAATGTATCAGCCATATAAGCAATGTGGTGTTTGTGATAACTGCATAATACTGTAGTATAGCAAGCTATTTAGGTAGGAGTTCTAATCCTGATGCTGCCAACTGTGATAACGTGCGTGTTTCCTTGAGAGAGTGTATGTGTGTGTGTCTTCATTGGCACTTGATTTTGTGGACATTCACACTTACTACACTTCCCTTATCCCTCCTTTATCACTGTTGCTGATGTCACTCACCTTCAAAAACACATTTGAACAGCACTTCACCATGTAAGCTCCATGGCACATGCAGTAACTGCATAACTCTATATTAGCAATACATAGTCAGGTAGGGGTTTGAAACTCTGTACTGGTAAGTGTGTGTGTCATCAGTATCCTGTGTGGGTGTTGTTTTGATTGTGTAATGAAAGAATCCATTGCAGTGTGGGTTTTGCTACATCATTATTTTCAGGACCTATATGTCCCATTGTCCACATTACAAAGCCAATAGTTTTCAAACACTGTAGAGGTTGTTGTAGACAATCCTCAGCTAGAAATGTGTACAGCCATGTGCAATTACTACGTGACAGTATGGATTAGTAAACAATACAGGCAACTCTTATAATAACCAGATACCACTCTCCACCCACGGATCAAACACAAATACTCTTGGCTCTTACTGTCTTACTCCCTTCTTTCTTACTTTATCTCTGCCTCTCTCTCCTACTCTGGTGGATGTGGAAAAGTACATCTGTTTTGCATAGGCAGCAGCTTGAGTTTTGTAAGTAATGCTCATGATCAGCTGATGGCCTGTGCATGAATTTCAGTCCCCCACTTGCTAATTGCATGTGGAACAGCCGTGGTATGGTTCTTATCACCAGTTGCATGGAAACACACTCCTATAACTTAGCACTTTGATGTGGGTGTTGCCCCTTTTCCTTCACTGTATGCAGGACTTCATATGGGTGTTTGACAAACATCATCACATACGGTAGTTAGAAATACCTCTTACAACATACACTGTGGAGACAGGCCAACAAACACGAGGGGGGTGTTCCAGACATGGGGACAAAATGTAAGTATTGCTGTTCTACATTTGAAGTAATGTTGGTTTAACAGGGTTTGTGTGGATATGGATGTTCTACATGGTTTAAAGTCTGGCATGACAGTGTTATGTGGTTGAGGAAACTCTCACCTGTAAGGCTATCTGCAGACTGGCCAGAGTTTGGAGTATTACATGTGTGTTACTCACGCATTTCCTATCTTTAGAAATGCAGTAGCATACTCTGATGATTGCAGTCAGTGCATGGTGACATCTATGTGAGTTACTGACTTCATATCACTCAGAAGAGATATGTCACAAAAAACCCTGTTACACCATGAAATTTCTCAGTTTATCACAGCAATATGTCAATATTGGCCTTGTGTTTGTGCCTCCGTCACCCAAGTCTGTCACCCTTTGTCCATATGTCATGCAGTAAGAAATGCATATGTACAGTATATCATTATTTACTGATATCATACCTTATAACAAGCCAGTGAGATATCAGAATGCTAGACATGCTACGTATAGTAGGCCTTATATT
>NC_056741.1:1130810097-1130830097 GCF_019279795.1 Protopterus annectens | reverse complement strand
TGGGTATACTGTCTTTACACCATAGTACCCCCAGTACATGTCCCAAGGTCCACGGTTTGAGGACCACTTTCACCATCAACCATACAGGTAACTGATTACACTTTCCAGCCCAATGATGCATGTGCTGTGTGCAAATTATCTGTAACAGAATGGACTCACTGAAATAGATGAACAATGACCGGTCAGTCCCGCAAGAAAACACTACTACTACACCCGAAGGTGTAAAAACAGTCCCAGTCTAGATGCGAAGCACAGGCACACGTTGAATAGAATTCTTTCTTTAATTGAAGACACTTATTAAAACACTTATAAAAACACTTGTACAAATAAAAATAATAAAATACGGCAATTCAGGTTGGGCGCTTTCATCTACAACAGTAGATTTCATCAGAATGGACTCACTGACAAGGTAGTTAGCACTGATAAACCCAGATCTTTCAGATGTGTCTATGAATGTTATATGTTTGTCAATGTATATATGACAGTATGTCATACTATATATTGTTCATTAACACCCAGTACATCCCCCATTACCATACTGTACAAGGCCTGGTGATGTTCTTCACTTAAAAGAAACTCAGGACACACCTCATCCTAAAAGCTGTGTGGTGTGTGCAGTTAATTCCAAACACATTAGTAGCAATAAGTACCTAGGCAGGGGTTCTACTCTCAGTGTTGCCAAGTAAGTGTGTGAGTTTGTTTAGGTATCTACTTAAGCTTGCAGAAAATACGTGTCCCAGAAGGTCATCTGTCCAAGAACTGACTGGCAAATGCTAACATTTCAAAGAAATCATCTTGTGGAAATTCATTCCATCAAAACTAGTAGCAGATGTGTAAATGCCCTCTTCCCCACTGTAAAGCTGTACAGCGATACTGGAGTTGGTATATATAGTTGGGTGTGGATGTTGTGGGCACAGCTGCCCTCATTGGGGTTACTGTTGTGTGTATCCCCCCACTTAGTCTGCTGTAATACTGTACAGTTTATGTTAACAGGTTAAGTAGTTGTTAATCACACTATGTGTGGTTCTACACCACCCCACACCCTCAAAAGTGGCGGGCTGTGCCACCCACACCAGCACACCTATGTTTGCCAACTCCAGAATTGCACTACATTGGGGAAGATGACATATACCCTGCCAATACCATCGTCAATGACAAAAAACTAGCAGACTGATTATTTACTGATGCGATGTTTTGCCTATTTTGTCTTGGTGGAATTATATAGGCTAAAATTGAGTACATCCAAGTGGACAGTATTCTCTGTGTATTGCGTCAACACCAAAGCATGTGTGTGTGTGTGTGTCTGTGTGTGTGTGTGTGTGTGTGTGTGTGTGTGTGTGTGTGTGTGTGTGTGTGTGTGTGTGTGTGTGTGTGTGTGTGTGTGTGTGTGTGTTATACACAAACATGTGGTGTGTGCCACTCAGTGCACTTACCATTGTCCACTGTAGAAGGGCTGTTGACATCAGCCACCATGCACTCACCTGTATACACCCCTCAGACCTATCAGCCATGTGGCACATGCAGTAACTGTTATACAGTTTCATATTTTCCAGCCTTGAGCAGTTTCTTTTGATTTGTGTTATACAGACCTGTTACTTGTGTTCAGCTGTACCCAGGATTTGACACAGTCAATGTGTCACCACAGTGCCATACCCCTTGTAGGAAACAACAGCAGACCAACATCCTGCTGACACATAGACACCTACAACACAAACTGAAAACATTATGGAGACCACAATCAGTCAGTGTTAATAACAGCTATACTGCATCATGGCTGGACGGCTACACACCCTGACATGTAAGCATTAAACTTTCCAGCTGTAAACATGTTACACAGCATTACATTGCTAAACCTTAGTACATTTACCCTGTGCATCATAACCATATTAGCCTATCCCTGCATCAATGGTATGGATGACAGGGAAGTGGCACAGGTATCATCATATGCACAGGGTGTGTTGTGGGTTTGCCAGAGATCTAGGCTGAGCTATTTGGCTGACATCATGTGTGTGCATGTGTGTTAGGGGAGTTTGTTATCGATTGGGCTGTGCAGATGTGGTGTGTGTATGTATGGAGGTGCCCTAGCTGTGTTGGTAATGTGTGTGTGTGTGTGTGTGTGTGTGTGTGTGTGTGTGTGTGTATGTATGCACACAGTTCGGCCATGTGGCTGCCTTATACATGTGTTTGTTGGACATCTGCAGACCATACATGGCAGGGTGTGCAGTTCACCATCTCTGGCCATGGACATGAGAAATGTGCCTGCCAGGGTTCCACAGGCGCTACCAGCCCACATATGGTACTCTCCCTTGATGATGACAAATGTCCGCTGGATCCGGGTCCCTGTTGGAATTGGCCAGGACCATGTGCATGTCACCTGCTTTGTTGTGGTGTGGACAGCAACCCACCCCCCCCTGCAGTGCTGGTGCTGGTACTGCCACTACGGGAGTGGTTGTGACTTGTTGCACATCCACATAGACCTCCACCCGTTGGTGTTGCTGACCTACATCCACGTGGCCATCCCCCTACTCCCACCATATGCTCTAACACAGACATTGCACAGTCGAGGATTCCCACCATCTCACCCAACCATCTATCCAGGACCTCTGCAAAATAGCGGTGGGCACCTGCAAGATCACGGATGTTGTCAAGTACAGCAGAATGAGTAGCCCTTTGGAGCCTCAGACTCTGTTTGGTATAACATTCCATATGTGCCTGTGCCTCCCTAATGGCCCTGAAACATACATCTGGTGACACCTGCTGTGGCACTTCTGCCAGGGCATGATGGCCAGCAGCCCTCTACAAGCACCCCTGTAATCTGCCTGTGTGGTACCTCTCCAGTCATCCGGCTATGGCTGCTGTGTACAGGCACACTTGCCATAGTCATCACACTGTTCTGTCCCATGCCACCACCTGCCAACTGTCCCTTATCTATGGACTCTGGTGATGGGGCATTGTGACTGTGTGCGGAGATGGGGTGTATATAAGTGGGATGTCAACCGATGGCACAGCTTCAGCCCCTGACAACCCTGCCTGTGTCTCACCATACCTATCATCATTATCAGAATCTGTATGAACACTAACATCAGTTTGCCTGCAGGAGGGACCCTGACCCACCTCTCCACCTGTGAGGGGAACATAAAAAACGTAATTTAAGACCTGCATGTCACTGCTTACCTTTACACACACTCACACACACACACACACACACACACACACACACACACACACACACACACACACACACACACACACACACACACACAAACATACACGCACTTACAGGAGAAGTGGCACAAAGATATTACACAGGCCTCTCATTACCCAACAGTCAACATGCATGACATATGGCACTCAACAGCATGCACTGCAGCTATGCTCAATCCCTGTTACCAACATTATACATCTCTGTGATACATGAGTTGTGTTAGTAGGTGATGCTCCTTCCCTTGGAACACCTGTTCAACACCCTAGCATGTACTGTGCACCATATCTCACGAGTATACACACCACTGCTGAATGTGTATATGTGTGGCAGTTATATTTTCTCTGTTTTGTACAGCCCTATTGTGATTGTCTGACACATACCTGGGATGATATGAGGACAGATGTCAATAGTGAATGCCTGACCTCTGATTTGCAGATCTCATCATCATCAGTGCATGTATGAGCAATAAAATCCAATTACACTGACAACCTTCAAAGCTTACTGTGGCTATGAGGAGTGTACACACCCTTATTGACATGCCTGCCTCTTCCCTTATGTGCAATGTGGCCACAATACTGCATATGTTAACATTACACCCACTTGATATGTGACATATGACCTGTGCAGTTAAATGCAGTATCAAACAAATGTGTTAGCTGTGCAGATGCTGATTGAGATGTATACAATATGTGGGTTGCATAAGTGTGCACACCCTTAACACGATGGTTTGTTGCAGCACCTGTTAAGTGAACTACAGCAGTCACTATTCCTGGAAGGGGTATAGTAGCATGGCCTATCTCTGCTTGCCATTATTTGGTCAATCTACCCTACAAGTGTCCCCCAACTCTGCCAAATTGCAAGGTAAGCTCATGTGCACAGCCGTTGGAGGTCACACAGTGCCTTCGCTATTGCTGTGGAGTCAGAG
This sequence comes from Protopterus annectens, assembly GCF_019279795.1. Taxonomy (NCBI): domain Eukaryota; kingdom Metazoa; phylum Chordata; order Ceratodontiformes; family Protopteridae; genus Protopterus; species Protopterus annectens. The sequence continues at coordinate 1,130,825,967 of NC_056741.1, read as the reverse complement.
TTATATCTAGCAAAAATTCATGACCTTGACTGTGTTCAGATACAGCCATTCTTAGCAAGCTTTGGATGTATGCTTTAGTTCACTGTTGTGTTTCAGGATGACACACCTCCCCATCCACAGCCTTTTTGCAAATGCTTGATAACTATGGGCCACACATGAGTGTCATTTTGCAGTGTTCCAAATTCAGAACACCATGACTACCAGCCTAGTTCCTGCTAATGAACAGCAAACCTAAAGATGTACACTGGAACCAGCAAGGTACAGATGGGGATGGAGGGCCTGAAGTGGAGTGAGGTGTTGCTTGTGCACCTCATGTATCTTTATTAATACTATTTGTAGGTTTCAGCCTTGGTCTTGGTACACCATTACACATTGCAACACATGTCTTTGGGAGACTTGATGTTATGCATATGCTACCTGTAGAGAGCCCTGGATGATGTTTCCTGTGGAACAACTCTTCCATCTGATTATTCTAACCCATAGGCCACACTTATGCAGAGTCCAGGCAATTGTTGACACAGGTACTGCACAGGCAGTACTTGCTAGACATTCCTGCCAGTCTCTTAGTGTTATTGCATGTTTCTGGGCTGCCTCCATGACCATTTTGCAACATGTGTTGTCATCTGTCTTGGATGGGCATCTGTTTATTTTCTACATTAACGTTGACCCATACGTCATAGTCACATACATGACTGTCTGCACAGTTTGCCATGGTATATGCAATGGTGAGGTAAGGCTATGTCTGACACTCCTGAGTGCTTCCTTGCCAATGAGATCCATTCTCTGCTTTGTAAGATGTGTGCAAGCCATGGCTGCCTCTGTTGCAGGTGAGTGAGCAAATGTCATGGACATACTTTTTGGACAGCAGACTATTACTTGGTGTGACATTGAGGCCATGTACTTGATGGAAGGTGCATACTCAAGAAGAGTGAAAGCTGTCAGTACCTCAAAAGCTGCTTCCACAATATGTTATTTGGAGTTAGTGCACACATATGCTTCCAGTGTTTGTTAAGGTATGTATTCCCCATATTTGTTGTCCTAACATAGGATTCCATATTACGCATTCATTGCTCATGTTAGGAACACATTGCAAGTTGTAAAAGGTGTGGAATGTGGTATTGTGATATGCCATTGTGTAGATCTGTAACAGATGCCATTGTAATAGTGGTGTATACACTGCTGTAGCCACCTGTATTAGGGCAATGTTTCAGACATGTCCCTACTGTAGGCCATTTGTCCCACCATTATGTTCTTCTGTGTTCACATTTGCACTGACAGGTTGTTAGGTGTACTGCGGGACTCTTACATACCCTTCAGATATGCCACCATGGTGGCCACTGTGATGCAGTGCAGTTAATAGCAACAATAAGTGAACATGTACAGCATGCATTATGGGCAGATGTGTTACATGTGTGTATGGCAAATACCATGGCCATAACATGGCCAGTGTATTGGAAAACCTGAACAAAAAAACTCCATACTCACCGGCTACAGGCTGCTGCCCCAGAGGTATACCTGAGGGACCTACATAGTTGTGTGAGAGATGTAATGTCAGTAGCCACACCTGTGGCATTAGTAGAGGGTGGGAGCAACATTTCAGTACATCAACAGTACAAACCGACAATACTAGAGATTATACACATCTGATCATTACTACACTGCAGCAACAGACTATGTTATCTGACATATGCATAAAGATACTTAAATAAAGATGGATAAGTAACAGTGGTCTACTAATGTGCCCTGGAGCCTTACCTGCACACTCCTCATCCATTGTGTTGGTAGCACCCACCTCCACAATGCTGTCATCAGTTTCCTGGCTTGGCTGGCAGGTGGGTGCCCCAAGAACTCCTCAGCATGTGTCAGTGGGGGCTGGATGGCATGACCCCCCACCTGTGGCTATCTCATACCTCTCAACCTGGAAACATCAAAAATCTGGACAAAGCCCATGAAAAATAGGTACAAATCTGTATGCTGATTAACATAAAATTTGCATACATAATTATGTAACCTCACCCACTCCAATGGGATTGTGGGATACCAACTTTCAAATGCAAACTGAAGAACAGACAGACAAAATATGGCATGAGAATCCCCCTACAGCCATTCCAATGGCCCATTACCTGACTATTTCTCCCATTTACCATAAACACTAATGTGTGCATACCGCTTTACTAATACAATGATTATATGGGTTTTATTTTTGCATTTTACAACCCAATGCACAAACACCAGTAGACATCTGCTAAACAAAACAACACTGTCTCACAACGAAAATAGACTTGGCATTAAAAGTTCTCTCTGTCCTTGAAACTCACGTTCATTGATATAGCATTAAAACCCAAACAACATTCAAAGAAAATGCATTTGGACAGTGGTGGATAAAGACTAGCTTTGGGATGTTTTCAAATCATTGGCCCCTTGCACAAAAAACAAGAAATATACATGTTTTCTTTAATACACCTTCCTGACTTTATTAAATTATATTCATTGTATAATACAGCACACTTGTTAGAAAGAGCTCATTTTACATTTATTGTTTGAACATTTTCCAGTAGGCTGTAGGCAATGAAACAAAACGCATGAACCAGTAATGACAAAACTGCCCAATTCAGAACATTTCCATCATAAAAGTCTACTTTCAGTTTCTCCTCATCCACACTATAAATAAAATGACAGTAGTGCAAGCCATAGGTATCTTCCACAGCTTCTCACACTTATTTTCAATGTCAGTTTTTTGTGGAGGTTGCAAAAGGCCAAAAAACAGGGACACATTTTAAACATTGCTTGTATAATTTTGGAAAGTTAAGAATAAAATGAGTGGAAAAACAAACCGTAAAGTCTAAACCAAAATCCAAGAAAAACGGCTGTGTCAGCGTACAGGGTGTATATCCAAAGTAGTATTTATTGCATAAATTACACAAGCGTTTTCACCCTAACTTAATTGAGGGCTTTTTCAAGTGTTAAAACAGTATCACTGTCTGTTAGCCATCTTTAAATATCTGAGTTCCAAAAAAGGCGCCAAAAAAGACATGTTAAATTTAAAGTGAAAGCACACATTCACTTTAAATTTAACATGTCTTTTTTGGCACCTTTTTTTGAACTTAGGTATTTGAAGATGGCTAGCAGACAGTGATACTGTTTTAACACTTGAAAAAGCCCTACAATTAAGTTAGGGTGAAAGCGCTTGTGTAATTTATGCAATAAATACTACTTTGGATATACACCCTGTACGCTGACACAGCCGTTTTTCTTGGATTTTGGAAAGTTGCTAGAATAAAATGTTGTGTTACCACCATGCATTTTACTGACAAGACTCAAACCCAGGACCCTGTAAACCACAGAGTCAGAGCAACATACCACTATGCCAAATCAGCAGTTACATGAAAGATAGGAAGATAGAAACTTAAATGGCTATAATTTAATGAATTGAGTTCTCACTTCTCACCATAGCTCTCAACCTCTTTGCACAAAAAACCTTGACAAAGCCAATATTGGGGGAATACAGCCCCCAGATAAGGACAGATTTAAAATACTGATCTTATAGAACAGCCTTGCACTACCAGGCTATAACTCATACCACACATTTTGGCCATGTAACCTGGACCAAAACACCAGAGGCGGAGGTGTGTCCATATTCATTAAGGATATCCACACCTCCAGGCTAGTTGCTCAGCATAATGCCTCCGAGTTTATCCAAGTGCAACTAACTCTGGGCAAAACTGCAATCCAAATTGTAGCTTGCTACAGATCCCCCACCATGCCCCAGGATTCATACTCCTCTTTTCTTGGTGTACTGGAAAATATTAGGGTTCAACCAAACACCCTAATAATGGGCGACTTCAACTACACCACCATTAACTGGAAAAACTACTTGTGTACCAACTCCTTAGCTCAATGCTTTCTGGAATTAATAAACTCCAATGCCCTAGATCAACTTATCCACACCCCCACCAGGGGCAACAATATCCTAGACCTAGTCATTACCAACATGAGTGACCGGTGTTCTTGATAGCCACATCCCGCCCCCACCCCCCATTAAGGAATCCACAGTAAAAAATTTCCACTAAGCCATCTTCATGCTTTTTAAGACAGAAGTGGTGAACTTCATGACACCCATGCAGATGGATAATACAGTTACAACTGCTGAATCCTACACAAATGCACTCTATAAGCACTTACACAAGTGCATGGATCGTGCTCTCCCAAACAGAACCAAGACGCTATCCTCCAAAAAAAGAAAGCCAATCTGATGGTCCCCTGCCATAAGCAAACTGTAAAACAGAAGGAAGAAACTGTTGCAAAAGAGAGTAAAATCCCATGAGTGGAAGAGCTCCCTGGTCAGCCTCAGTAGGAAGTTGAGATCCCTTATAAGATCCTCGAAACCTAGCTATGAAAACAAAATCACCACTAAATCCAAGGACAAACACAAAGCATTCTATAGCTATGTCAAGTATCTAGATGGCAACACCCAGATATGCTCTGAGTTACAGCACAAAGCCACGAAAATTACAGAATCAACTGATATTGCCAACATCCTGGCAGATTAGTTCAGTGCTAACTTTACCCCCCTCTCACACCCTTAAAGGGCCCATATCTATACAGGAAGAATGCAGAGTCCCTGTAATCACAACTACACAGGTAAAAGCTGCACTCTTTAAAGCCAAAAACACAGCATCCATGGGACCGTTAACAACCCAGGCTGTGTTTTACATGAACTTCAGAATGAACTGGCTGCCCACTAAAGCACCATGTTCAATAATAGCCTCACATCAGGCTTTGTGCCTACTGAATGGCGCACAGCAACAGTTATCCCACTCCACAAAGGGGGAGCCACCACTGATCCCTAGAACTATCGACCTATTAGCCTAATGAGCTTGGTCTGCAAGGCCATGGAACGTATCCTCATGGAACTCATAAACAAAGACATTGGTAACCTCCAAACTCTGGATCCCACCCAGTTCGGGTTTGTGAAAGGCAGATCATGCCTCCTGAACCTGATCGACTTCTATGAGGCGGTCACCAAAGCCGTGGATGAGGGTAAGGTGGTTCACATGGCCTATCTTGACCTCGCCAAGGCTTTTGACACAATCCCCCATTCTGGAATTATAGCTAAAATCACTAAACTAGGTATAAATCCCTACGTCACAAGATGGGTTGCCAACTGGCTCACTGACAGGACCCACACTGTAAAAGTTGCAGACTCCAAATCTGACCTCAAGGCAGTGACAAGTAGAGTGCCACAGGGCTCCGTCCTGGGACCTCTCCTGTTTGGTAGCTACTTCTCTGAAGTACAGGCTAACACAGACAGCCTCAGGCTGATGAAGTTCGCAGATGACTGCAAACTAGGAGCCATAGTCAAGTCTCCAAATGATGTGGACATCCTACAGAAGGGCCTCACTGAGACATATACCTGGTGTCAGAGCCATGGCCTCAAGCTCAATGCCAAAAAGTGCTGTGTCATACCCTTTGGAAAAACTCTGTACCCATGAACTATCACATAGGCAGCAATCTACTTAATACCGAATGCGTAATAAGAGACCTTGGGACCCAGGTGGACAGTAGTCTCTCCTTTGATAGATTGTCACAGTTGTCAGGAAGTCCTTTTACGTAGCACACCTCATCATAAAAAAGTTCTCATCCAGGAATAAAGAGGTCATTGTTCCCCTCTACTCGTTACTCATCAGACCCATTATAGAGTACAACGCCCCTTTTGGAATGTACCTCACAAGACATCTGCAGCAAATGGAAAGGACACAGAAGTACCTCACAAAGAGGATTATTGGCCTCAAACAAATGCCCAACACTGACCGCCTCAAAAAACTCCAGTTTTACTCCGTAGCATATTGCCTACTCTGAGGTGATCTCTGCCTAACATATAAAGCTATGTTAAACCCAGAGCTGTTGGACATGCTACACCTAAAGAAATCCCAATCCCTCCAAGCTACACACTCTAGGGACCTAAACAGTGTCACCCCAATAAACAGGACATGCTGGAGGGACAGATTCCTGTCCCAGAGACTTCCTATTCTCTGAAACGAGCTACCCATCTATGTCAAGAAATGTTCTTCATTACCACTCTTCAAGAAAAATCTTGATGAGTGGATGGGAAATAGGAAATACACCCCGGGGATCACTTCTGTGTCTCTGCTGGACAGTGGCACAGGAAAATAACTTTTTTGGGTGGTGTAACCTATGGTACCTTGCTTTCTAGGCTTACGTTAGCTCTTGGGCTGATAGCCTAGTACCTACCTATGAACCTATGAACCTATAAACTTAGAAAATTGCTAGAATAAAAGGTTGTGTTGCCATTTAGTTTCTGAAGAATATGAAGTCTGAAATTCAAATACTTGCTACACACACACACACACACACATGCACACACGCACACACGCACACACACAAACACACACACACACACACACACACACACACACACACACACACACACACACACACACGTACCTCCCTTACTCTGAAAATAAAATATGCAGCAGCTCACTTCCACTCCAGGCGAGCTTAATAAATCCTTCTATTTCACCCAGGCAGCTTCTGATTAAGCTAACCAGTCCAAAGTCCAAACTCTCTGTGATAAAGCCTTCTCTCTTCTCTGCATTTCACCCAGGCAGCTTCCAAGTACATAAACAGCCAGTCCAGACTCTGCAATACAAATCCTTTCTTCTATTTCACCCGGGCAGCTAAATAAAATAAATCCTTCTCACCAGGCAGCTAAATAAAATAAATCCTTCTCACTGTTTCACCCAGGCAGAACAACCAGAACCAGTCCAGACTCTGTGATAAAAATCCTTCCTTCCATTTCACCCAGGCAGCTAAATAAATTAAATTATTCTCTCCATTTCACCCAGGCTGCACAGCCAGTCCAGACGAAGTTCTAAATAAACCATCCAGAGTCGTTCCCGCTCGCAAAGCATTTGAAACCAGCCAGAAACCCGGAAATACATATGCCACAAGCTCAATTCCAACAGGCTCGTAGCCTTGATGACCTGACATCATCGCATACGCCATGACATCAGCTAAGGCACGAAAAAATAAAGTGAAAAAATTTAAAAAATAAAGAAAAAAAGTCAAAAATTAAGGGGTGCCGCTCGGGAATCGTGGCACCCCATTATTTGGACCCCAAAACTCAGTAAAAACTGAGTAATTCAGGACAGTTGGGAGGTATGGGCTAGCTTGTCCACACTAACTGCAGCAGCATGCTGATGGGCGTGGTGGATGAGATCAGTGTAACAATGTCACACCTGCTCATAACTGTGGTTATGCAGGCCAACATTGTTTACCCTGTGGACAAGCTCATTCCACAGGGCAGTCCTCTCCTGCAGATCATGGGCCATACACCCAAAGAGGGTTCTGTAGTGATGCACAAGGTAGTTTTTTATTATTTCATTCTCCTGTGGAGTATAAGCAGGGAGAAACTCCCAGGACATGGTACCTGGAAGACATAAGCAGGAAAAATAGGTCTGAGGACCTCATACTGCAAGGATAAAATAGTTGTTAATTGACATCTCTCTCTCCCCCCACCATATCTGCAACAGTAATCTAAATACACAAATCAATGGGTAAGTTTACACCAAACCTACTGTTGGGACATATGTCATATTGTTCAATAAATATTGAAGGTGTTTCCATTAATGTTCCATGTTGAAATACTATCATTGGTGGCCGGTTGCTATCAATGTAACCTGCATGCCATTGTAATGGCCACTGTGGTTCCCTATATGCATGTGTTCTGTTTGCTATGCAACTGTTCCAAATCTGGTGTTTTGGGTGAATGGGAATAAATATGCATGCTGTTATAACTATTCCTGGATTGTGTTGACTATTACTAACCCACATATGTTTTAAAGCTGCAACACGATAGCATGTACGGGAAGGCCAGTCCCAGCGGACCCACCTCCCCTCCTCATCTAGCCATTGCACTGGGCCCCAGTACACCTGAGACCCACCCCAGGACCTCCTTGTCTGCTGTTCCTGCACCACCTTTGGGTGGATCCACCACAGTGGATGGGGCTCTTCCCCCCTGAGAACGGGCGTGGACAGGATCTGGTCACCCGAAGTCAGGTATGGGGATTGGTGCGTAGTGAGCTCCAAAGGGTGTTTGGAGATCTGCTGCACCAGCTTGAGGACCAGGTGGCACATTTAGAGGGTCAGCCTGCCCCTCCTGCTCAGCTCCCAGCACAGCCACCTTCAAGGCTGTGAAGGTCAGTGGTGACTGCCCATTGGTGGGAACCTTAGTCCCACTGTTTCTATTTGGGAGCTCATGGGCTTCTGATTTCCAAACATCCCTCCCCATCCAAGGTGTTTACCCCCTACATGTGTCATATACCACCACTGTATGCTGTCTTGTCTGTCTTGTTTGTCTTCCTACCCAACCTACTTCCACAAATATACCTGCTATCCTTCCCCAACATCCCACTCTCACCTTACAAAAAGAAAAGGGCAATCTGTTCCCAAAAAATAATATCGACCCATACACAGCTGTCCATTTTGCACACGTGTCCACTGGACACATGTAATCTGGTCTAATTGGCTTCACGACACATTATTGTACTCAACCCTCTCGCAGGGGTTTGAGTGTCAAAATCTACCTACAAATTCAGTACTTGTGCACAGCTGTTGCTGTAGAAGAAATGCACTGCTATGGACCTTCCCTACACCTGTCCTACACATCCCTAGCTACTTTCCCTATTGTTTTTCCCTCTGCATGCCCCTATTTTCACCACTTTTGTATCACCTCGTTTTTCTTTTCTTTTAAAGAAATTAGTGTGGTGGTAAGCAGAAGTAAGCACTTTTAAGCAGTAGTAAGCAGGTTAAGCCTGTTTTTGTGGCGGCAAGCAATGGCTACACAGATTAAGCACTGTCAGGCTAACTGTAAGCATATTTAACCAGAATTTAGCATTACGTACCACTGCGCAAACCCACTTCCAACTGCTTAAAAGTGCCTTAATCACTCTGCATCCAACAGCCCTTGTAATGCCTAGCAACAAAATAATCATCCCTTGCAAGTCTCGACTCCAGGGCCCTGCACACCATAGCCACAGTGATTTACCACTAAGCCATTTGAGCTGTACATAAATGTGTTTTCTCAAACATATCATGCAGCACAGTCATTCAACAGTAGGGAAAATGTATTTATATATGTAGAGGTATGTATGTATGTATGTATGTATATATATATATATATATATATAGATATAGATATATATATATATATATATATATATATATATAGATATATGTATATATGTAAAAATACACACACACACACACACACACACACACACACACACACATATATATATATATATATATATATATATATATATATATATATATATATAGATAGATAGATAGATATGTATTGCATTCACACATTAGACCAACACTCTGAACCTCTCACTGCAAAACATCTGACAAAAAAACAGGTAATGGGGGTGAAGGGGCCTAAAGTAGGGATCCCTGGTAATTATTGCCATTATCCCTTCCTCCACAGCTGAACCGATCTGCCTTGCAACACAATAAACAACACTTACAAGCCTTGAACCCAGGACCCTGCACAACATAGCCACAACATGTTAACAGTAAGCCATCTCAGCTGCAAGATGTCAGGATGATTTCTCTAACACATCATGTAGAACAGTCTGTCTACCATAACGAATGTACAATGTGGAAGCAGTAAACATTACAATGATACATACACACACACACACACACACACATATATCTATCTATATATATATATATATATATATATATATATATATATATATATATATACATATATATATATATATATATATATATATATATATATACACACACATATACATACATATATAAATATATAACTACTTACAGATATGTATACAAATAATAGAGGGTGCACAGCATATCAGACAGCCATTATTCCTACAGTCGCCACCTTTTAAAATGGCCAGTGTTTGATTCTTTCGTACAAATTAGGTTTATTGCATGAAACACATACCTACACACAATGCAAAGGACATGACACCATACACAAGTTTGCATACACAGAAATGTTTATTTGTGTACTATTTCAGTTGCTTATGTCATTTCTTATAGCAGTTATGTGTTTGAAATACATAATAATTGATTAATGCAACTCTCAAACAAAACATGATACAGTAATCTGCAAAACATAACATACTTTTCTGTCCAGGCTAAGGCCTTCAAGTAGTACAACAGTAAAAAAAAAGCACTTGCTTTGAAGATAGCAACCAATCAACACTTAATTACAGATACAGTTCAGTAGCCTGCATTTACACTCTGTAATCATCCCCTAGGGGGACAGTATTAGTTGTCACAATGTAAATGTATCTGTTACATAACAATGCTTAATTTAAAATGTCACTATCACACTGACAAACAGAACTATGTGTAAGACAGTAAGCTCTAGCCCACCACTGTTCCCATAGTGAAACATATGAAAAGGTACAGCCATATACCTTAATGTTTCTTACTACTGATATTTCTCACATGTTGTAACAGCCTAGGTTAAAAACATTTAATACTCCATCATAAAATGTCTTACATGGGCATATAACAGTGTTTTCCAAACACTAAGCTCCGGACTCTACAAGGTCACACATGTTTCCTCCAGCTGTAACCCTCATATACATGGACCCTACCCCACAATAAGCCATCTTCATGCTTTTTAAGACAGAAGTGGTGAGCTTCATGACACCCATGCAGATGGACAATACAGTTACAACCGCTGAATCCTACACAAATGCACTCTATAAGCACTTACACAAGTGCATGGATCGTGCTCTCCCAAACAGAACCAAGACGCTATCCTCCAAAAAAAGGAAGACAATCTGATGGTCCCCTGCCATAAACAAACTGTACAACAGAAGGAAGAAACTGTTGCAAAAGAGAGTAAAATCCCATGAGTTGAAGAGCTCCCTGGTCAGCCTCAGTAAGAAGCTGAGATCCCTTATAAGATTCTCCAAACCTAGCTATGAAAACAAAATCGCAACTAAATCCAAGGACAACCACAAAGCATTCTATAGCTATGTCAAGTATCTAGATGGCAACACCCAGATATGCTCTGAGTTACAGCACAATGCCATGAAAATTACAGAACCAACTGATATTGCCAACATCCTGGCAGATTGGTTCAGTGCTAACTTTACCCCCCTCTCACCCCCCTAAAGGGCCCATATCTATACAGGAAGAATGCAGAGTCCCTATAACCACAACTACGTAGGTAAAAGCTGCACTCTCTAAAGCCAAAAACACAGCATCCATGGGACTGGACAACATCCCAGGCTGCATTTTACACGAACTTCAGAATGAACTGGCTGCCCACGTAAGCACCATGTTCAATAATAGCCTTGAATTAGACTTTGTGCCTACTGAATGGCGCACAGCAACAGTTATCCCACTCCACAAAGGGGGAGCCACCACTGATCCCGAGAACTATCGACCTATTAGCCTAACGAGCTTGGTCTGCAAGGCCATGGAACGTATCATCATGGAACTCATAAACAAAGACATTGGTAACCTCCAAACTCTGGATCCCACCCAGTTCGGGTTTGTGAAAGGCAGATCATGCCTCCTGAACCTGATTGACTTCTATAAGGCAGTCACCAAAGCCGTAGATGAGGGTAAGGTGGTTCACACGGCCTATCTTGACCTCGCCAAGGCTTTCGACACCATCCCCCATTCTGGAATTATAGCTAAAATCACTAAACTAGGTATAAATCCCAACGTCACAAGATGGGTTGCCAACTGGCTCACTGACAGAACCCACACTGTAAAAGTTGCAGACTCCAAATCTGACCTCAAGGCAGTGACAAGTGGAGTGCCACAGGGTTTCATCCTGGGACCTCTCCTGTTTGTTATCTACTTCTCTGAAGTACAGGCTAACACAGAAGGCCTCTGGCTGATGAAGTTCGCAGATGACTGCAAACTAGTTGCCATAGTCAAGTCTCCAAATGATGTGCACATCCTACAGAAGGGCCTCACTGAGACAGACGCCTGGTGTCAGAGCCATGGCCTCAAGATCAATGCTAAAACGTGCAGTGTCATCCCCTTTGGAAAAACTCTGTGCCCATGAACTACCACATAGGCAGCAATCTACTTAATACTGAATGCGTGATAGGAGACGTTGGGACCCGGGTGGACAGTAGTCTCTCCTTTGATAGTCACATTGCCACAGTAGTTAGGAAGTCCTTTTATGTGGCACACCTCATCATAAAAGGGTTTTCATCCAGGAAAAAAGAGGTCATTGTTCCCCTCTACTCGTCACTCATTAGACCCATTATAAAGTACAACGCCCCTTTTAGAATGTACCTCACAAGACATCTGCAGTAGCTGGAAAGGACACAGATGTATCTCACAAAGAGGATTATTGGCCTCAAACAAATGCCCTACACTGACCGCCCCAAAAAACTCCAGTTTTACTCCATAGCATATCGCCTACTCCGAGGTGATCTCTGCCTAAAATATAAAGCTATGTCAAGCCCAGAGCTGTTGGACATGCTACACCTAAAGAAATCTCAATCCCTCCAAGCTACATGCTCTAGGGGCCTAAACCTTGTCACCACAATAAACAGGACATGCTGGAGGGAGAGATTCCTGTCCCAAAGACTTCCTATACTCTGAAACAAGCTACCCATCTATGTCAAGCAAAGTTCTTCATTACCACTCTTCAAGAAAAATCTTGATGAGTGGATGGGAATTAGGAAATACACCCCAGGGATCACTTCTGTGTCTCTGCTGGACAGTGGCACAGGAAAATGAGTTTTTTGTGTGGTGTAAGCTATGGTACCTTGATGGCTAGGCTTACATAGGCCCTTGGGCCGATAGCCTAGTACCTACCTATGAACCTATGAACCTATACAATTAGAAAATTGCTAGAATAAAAGGTTGTGTTGCCATTTACTTTCTGAAAAATATGAAGTCTGAAATTCAAATACTTGTCACACACACACACGCAAGCACACACACACACACACACACACACACACACACACACACACACACACACACACATACCTCCCTTACTCTGAAAATAATATATGCAGCAGCTTACTTCCACTCCAGGTGAGCTAAATAAATCCTTCCATTCCAGATGAGCTAAATAAATTCTTCTGTTTCACCCAGGCAACTTCTGATTAAGCTAACCAGTCCAACGTCCAGATTATCTGTGATAAAGCCTTCTATCTTCACTGCATTTCACCCAGGCAGCTTCCGAGTACATAAACAGCCTGTCCAGACTCTGCGATACAAATCCTTCCTTCCATTTCACCCAGGCAGCTACATAAAATAAATCCTTCTCACCAGGCAGCTAAATAAAATAAATCCTTCTCACTGTTTCACCCAGGCAGCACAACCAGAACCAGTCCAGATTCTGTGATATAAATCCTTCCTTCCATTTCACCCAGGCAGCTAAATAAAATAAATCATTCTCTCCGTTTCACCCAGGCTGCACAGCCAGTCCAGACGAAGTTCTGAATAAACCATCCAGAGTCATTCCTGCTCGCAAAGCATTTGAAACCAGCCAGAAACCCGGAAATACATACGCCACAAGCTCAATTCCAACAGGCTGGTAGCCCTGATGACCTGACATTATCACATATGCGACAACATCAGCTAAGGCATGAAAAATTAAAGTGAAAAAAAATTAAAAATAAAGGAAAATAAAGAAAAAAAGTCGAAAATTAAGGGGTGCCACTTGGGAATCGTGGCACCCCATTATTTGGATGCCAAAACTCAGTAAAAACTGAGTAATTTGGAAAAGTTGGGAGGTATGGGTTAGCTTGTCCCCCCTAACTGCAGCATCATGCTGATGGGCGTGGTGGATGAGATCAGTGTAACAATGTCACACCTGCTCATAACTGTGGTTATGCAGGCCAACATCGTTTACCCTGTGGACGAGCTCATTCCACAGGGCAGTCCTCTCCTGCAGATCATGGGCCATACACCCAAAGAGGGTTCTGTAGTGATGCAGAAGGTAGTTTTTTTATTATTTCATTCTCCTGTGGAGTATAAGCAGGGAGAAACTCCCAGGACATGGTACCTAGAAGACATAAGCAGGAAAAAAAGGTCTGAGGACTTCATACTGCAAGGATATAATAGTTGCTAATTGACATCTCTCTCTCCCCCCACCATATCTGCAACAGTAGTCTAAATACACAAATCAATGGGTATGTTTACACCAAACCTACTGTTTGGACATATGTCCTATTGTTCAATAAATATTGAAATGTGTTTCTATTAATGTTCCATGTTGAAATACTTTCATTGGTAGCCGGTTGCTATCAATGTAACTTGCATGCCATTGTAATGGCCACTGTGGTTCCATATATGCACTCATTCTGTTTGCTATGCAACTGTTCCAAATCTGGTGTTTTGGGTTAATGGGAATAACTATGCATGCTGTTATAACTATTCCTGGATTGTGTTGACTATTACTAACCCACATATGTTTTAAAGCTGCAACACGATAGCATGTACGGGAAGGCCGGTCCCAGCGGACCCACCTCCCTCCTCATCTAGCCATGGCACTGGGCCCCCAGTATACCTGAGACTCACCCTGGGACCTCCTTGTCTGAGGTTCCTGCACCACTTTTGGGTGGATCCAACTCAGGGGATGGGTCTCTTCCCCCCTGCGAATGGGCGTGGACAGGATCTGGTCACCCGAAGTCAGGTATGGGGATTGGTGTGTAGGGAGCTCCAAAGGGTGTTTGGAGATCTGCTACACCAGCTTGAGGACTACGTGGCACATTTAGAGGGTCAGCCTGCCCCTCCTGCTCAGCTCCCAGCACAGCCACCTTCAAGGCTGTGAAGGTCAGTGATGACTGCCCATGGGTGGGGACCTTAGTCCCACTGTTTCTATTTGGGGGCTCATGGGCTTCTGATTTTCAAGCATCCCTCCCCACCCAAGGTGCTTACCCCCCACATGTGTCATATACCACCACTGTATGCTGTCTTGTCTGTCTTGTTTGTCTTCCTACCCAACCTACCTCCACAAATATACCTGCTATCCTTCCTCAACATCCCACTCTCACCTTACAAAAAGAAAAGGGCAATCTGTTCCCAAAAAAGAATATTGACCCATACATAGCTGTCCATTTTGCACACATGTCCACTGGACACATGTAATCTGGTCTAAACGGCTTCACAACACATTATTGTCCTCATCCCTCTCTCAGGGGTTTGTGTGTCAAAATCTACCTACAAATTCAGTACATATGCACAGCTGTTACTGTAGAAGAAATGGACTGCTATGGACCTTCCCTACACCTGTCCTACACATCCCTAGCTACTTTCCCTATTGTTTTTCCCTCTGCATGCCCCTATTTTCACCACTTTCGTATCACCTCTTTTTTCTTTTCTTTTAAAGAAATTACTGTGGCGGTAAGCAGGATTAAGCACTTTTAAGCAGTAGTAAGCAGATTAAGCCTGTTTTTGTGGTGGCAAGCAATGGCTACACAGATTAAGCACTGTCAGGCTAACTGTAAGCATATTTAACCAGAATTTAGCATTGCGTAGCATAGCGCAAACCCACTTACAACTGCTTAAAAGCCCCTTAATCACTCTGTATCCAACAGCCCTTGTAATGCATAGCAAAAAAATAATCAGCCCTTGCAAGTCTTGATCCCAGGGCCCTGCACACAATAGCCACAGAGATTTACCTATAAGCCATTTGAGCTCTACATAAATGTGTTTTCTCAAACATATCATGCAGCACAGTCATTCAGCACTAGGGAAAATGTATTTATATATGTAGATGTATGTACGTATGTATGTATGTATGTATATATATCTATATAAATATATATATATATATATATATATACATATATATATATATATATATAT
>NC_056741.1:1130747597-1130807597 GCF_019279795.1 Protopterus annectens | reverse complement strand
ATAACTGTCAACTGTGCAGATCTGCACAGAATGATAAGATGTAAGCCATCATAGTGTTTGTTCTGTTCCCCCAAACATATATATTAGTCTGGCAAACAGCTAAATGTGGAAGTAATGAAGTAATGATAGACACATGAGTTTCAGACCCCACCACATTCAGAACAGTCATGGTAATGTGAAATGTATCATGCACAAACTTCATAGGTTTGTAAAAGGCATATATAAAATCTGCCCCTATATATTCCCCCCCTAATGTTAGGCTGTGTCCACATGTGATGCTCTGTATTGTAGCAAGGCAGAACAGTGCAGCTGTGGAGGAAGGAGGTTCAGAGTGTGGATCAGATGTCTGAATGCACTCCATACACACACACACATCTTTATATATAGACATGTATGTCTATATATATATATATATATATATATATATATATATATATATATATATATATATATATATATATGTAAATATATATGTATATATATATATATATATATATACAGACACACACACACACACACACACACACACATATATATATATATATATATATATATATATATATATATACATATAGACATGTATGTCTAAATATATACAAACACACACACACACACACACACATATATATATATATATATATATATATATATATATATATATATATATATATATATATATATATATATATATATATGTAAATACATTTTCCCTACTGTTGAATGACTGTACTACATGATATCTTTGAGAAAACATTGCACATATCTGCAGCTCAGATGGCTTAGTGGTAAATTGCTGTGACTGTGGTGTGCAGGGTCCTGGGTTAGACACTTGCAAGGGCTGATAATTTATTTGCTGGCCAGAACAAGGGCTGTTGGATACAGAGTGATTAAATCACCTGTAATCAGTTGTAAGTGGGATGCAAAATGGGCAGTTATGTATGGTGTGAAATTTGTGTTGGGAACAGATTGCCCTCTTTTTGTTAAGGTGAGAATGGGATGTTGGGGAAGGATAGTAGGTGTATTTGGAGAGGTAGGTTTGGTCAGAAGACAGACAAGACAGACAAGACAGCATACAGGGGAGGTAAATTTCACATGTGGTGGGTAAACACCTTGGATGCAGAGGGGTGTTTGGAAATTGGAAGCCCATTAGCCCCAAAATGGAAACAGTGAGACTGAGGTCCCCACCCATGGGCAGTCACCACTGCACCTTCTTGGACCTGAAGGTGGCTGTGCTGGGGGCTGAGCAGAAGGGGCTGGCTGACCCTCTAATTGTACCATGAGGGCTTCACGCTAGTGTAGCAGATCCCCTAATTCTCTGCGGAGCTCCCTATGCACCAGTCCCTGGAGATGACTTCAGATGCAGGATTCTGTCTGTGTCTGTGCCGGGGGGGGGGGCGAGAATAATGTTATTTAATCTATACCCTTCAAAGTATCCCTGCTAATGCTGAACCTATTATTTTATCAACTTTCTGCTTTGTGGGACAATTTTCCCTTTTGGCTTTGTCCACATTCCTTACTCTGATGGGTTGAGAGGTGTGCACTATGTACTTATGCTACCTGTGTTATCTTAATAACTTTTGGCTTGGTAGCATACATCTCAATCTCTTAGACAAAAATATCTGGACAAGCCTAAAATGATGGGGGACAAATAGGGACAGATTTTAAATATGGCTCTTACAAACTTAAAAAGTTGATAGAATAATAGGTTTTACATTAGCATTAATTTTCCAAAGGATGTGTGGAGTCTTCATCTCAAATGTTTTGCCATTATTTAATTATTTCAATCTTCAGCTATTTGCCAGAAAGGTACAGATTTTAGGAGGAACACACCAAAAGCAAAAATCTGGGCATTCTGCAAAAATCTGTACAGTTGAGAGGTATGCTTGATAGGGTCGATTGTCCCTTATGCCTTTAACTAAAGATTTTTGTTTTCCTGATGGGTTGGGGGTATTACAAGCATTCTCACTCATTTTTAATTATCAAAAGGCAATTCTGCAGTGGAGGGGGCATGTGTATTGTGAGAGCTCTGCTCTCAGACACACCCCCTGCACTTGTACACAGAACCATGTCCATGTTAGAGCATGGCAATGCACCTTCATAAATATGCATGGCATGCTGCTGTGCTGAGCAGGAACAGTCCCTGCCATGCAGGAATAACTTATTCCTGCAAGGATGCTTGCTGAATCTCAGGGAGTATGTGTGTGTGTGTGTGTGTGTGTGTGTGTGTGTGTGTGTGTGTGTGCGTGCGTGCGTGTGTGTGTGTGTGTGTGTGTGTGTGTGTGTGTGTGTGTGTGTGTGTGTGTGTGTGTGTGTCTGTGTAAAATATCCTAGTTATGGATAGCAGTTGGTTAGTTAAATTGCTCATGCTCAAACACTGTACCTTAGTTACTGCAAGCAAGAGCCTGAATCCTCTAACCCAGTTACCAAACTGCTAAAAAGTTGAGTTTCAGCTGCAGTTTTCAAGGAACTGAGATTCAAGTCCATTTTTGAAGGAGTTGAGTTTCAGGTGCATTTTTCAAAGAATTGAGTTCAGGTGCATTTTCAATTAACTGAGTTGCATTTTTGAAGGAATTAAGTTTCAGGTACATTTTTCAAGGAATTGCATCTCAAGTGCATTTTTCAAGGAACTGTGAGCTTCAAGGGAAGAGAAGTTTACTGCTACTTAAGCTAAATCTGTTTACAATGTCCATCTGTTTTGTTTAGCAAATGCTAACACTATTGTGCTACAGAGCTGAAAAGCATTGTTAGTAGTAAAACAGGTAGCATATTTCCTTTTGTTGCAGAAAACTGTGGGTTCTACTCCCACAACATGTAGATGGATTGCTGATACTGTGTTGTTCTTTAAGGGTGGCATAGGGTGCTGCAGTCCTGGGTATGTCTTCCGTTGGATGAGATGGCTATTAACTATGAACCTATTTCCATCCATTCTCCATTGCAATATTACCAGCTTACCATTTTTAATGTAGCATAGGCAATTTATACTTCAAGGGCAGTAGGAACTGAATTTGTAGATAAAATACTGAAATATAAAGTGTTTTTTTAGCAGCAACCTCTTCATTATTCACAAACCTCTTTAATGTGGAATTATTCAGATGACTTCTACTTCTGCAGAGATTGTGTGTAGACTGGTATTGGCAGATTTTAATGACAGAAGTTTGAGTGGCCTTTTATGGTTGAAATGTTCTGCATTGGGCAGCTTTGTCATTATGGATTCATACGTTTTGTTTCATTGCTTACTGGAAAAATGTTCAAAATTACAAATTTAAAACGCTCTAAAAAGTGGTACTGTATTATACAAGGAATGTAATTCAATGCAAGCAGGAAGGTGAATCAAAGAACGCATGCACATTTACACTGTCTTAAAATGAGTGCAAGGAGCTTATGATTTGAAAACAGCCCAAAGGTAAACTTTATCTACCACTGGCAAGATGCATTTTCTTTGAATGTGGTTTTAATGCTATTTCAATGAATGTGAGTTTCAAGGGAAGCGATGTTTTAATGCTAAGTCTGTTTTCATTGTAAGACTGTATTGCTTTGTTTAGCAAATATTTATCAGTGCTTCTGCTATAAAATTTAAAATAAGACTTTTAAATTAAATCCAAATATCTGTAAGCATTGTAGAAGTAAAGCAGAAGACAGTGTGCACACTGAAAGGTGGGGAGGACTTGGGGGCTATTTATTGGGGTTGCCCAATCCATTACCCTGTCTAGGACCCCATTTGACCATGATTCAGCTCTGCCCACACTTCTGTACAGCTAAGGAAATGAAAACGTACATGACTTGTTACATTGTTCTTTGTGTCTATACCTTCTAATTGAATAAAATTGGCAGACTGTTGCATGCAAATCATAATATTAAAAAAAAAATCCAGCAAAAGTGTATCTGTGTTTATAATTGATAGTAAAGGGAAGATTAGCAAAATATGATAGAGAAGTCAGATAGTAACTTATATTTCCATAAACACATACTAAGCAAATACTACAATGAAGGGAATGGTTTAGAAATAATAATCATATACTTAATGATAAAGGGAAAACAGTGAAATACAATTAAACAAGAAGTATCTTATGTCTTCTCTTTATAGCTGAAGAACAAATATTCTACAATATGAGACAGCAGGAGAGGTGTATAGTGAGATTGATTAAATCCACTGGTAAACCTGAATAAAATAGTAAATAGTATTTCTGTCTTTAACTCATTTTGTTACTGTATATAAAGAAATAATTAATATAGAATATTAACCAAATCACTACAATACATTCAGTACATCATTGTAGGCAAGAGTGAGATGTCAGTATGTAAGTACAGTATTTCTGCCTTTATCTCATTTTATTTATGTATATAAAGAAATAATTAATACAGCATAGTAACTGCAGTGATAGAATGCATTCAGTACATTACTGCAAGGAAGTGTGGGAGATATGCCAGTATTTAACTGCAATGGGTAATTTAATAAACACAACATGGGCTTATTTTCTGTGTAGACATAGTGGCACACTGCTTACATGAAAGTAAGCAGATGTGCAATCCACTAAATGGAGCTGAGGGACGTGCACGAGTGTGCGAAAATGGAAATGTCTGTGGCATGCACATCCCCACATAAGCAGGTGAAATGCAAGCAAATGAGGGTGGTGGAGTCATCCAGCAAGCAGACTGGCAGTCCTACAGACCCCGTGTTGGTGTCCATAATATACATGGAAAAAGTTCATGTACAGCATGTTAGAATGACACCAGGGGCTATAAAAGTGTACTTAGAGTGTCGAAAATAGCATAGTGGATACAAATATGTGCAAAACTATCCACCGTGTGTCCAACACAGTATGGAAAATAATGTAAAATAGTTTATTTATTTAATACCCTTGGTATGTCTGTGTAGTGTGCCACAGTGTGCAAACATACCTTTATGGAAAAAAATATATAAAAAGAGTGTAAAAACCAGAATTTATGAGTTTGTAACAGTAATGTATTATAGGACCATGTGTGGAGTAGGTACAATGTTACACAGCTGTGGTTGCTAATGAGGTAGGGCCTGGAACTGTGTAATTTCTAGGTTTTGCGCATGGATCTGTATGCAAATGAGCTATGGTTAATGAATAGCACAAATGGGTATCTGTGTCCGCAGATCATGTCTGTGTAGGCACAGAAGCATGTTGGTGTCCACAGAAGAGGTAGCTGACATCAAAGGGAGTGTGTCAGATTGCTTGTAAGCTCACTGGAGCTCAGCAGCATGCTGCACAAACAGGCACTGCTGAGCTGAGCAGGGGGATTTGTACACTGGCTGCTAAGATGTGTTTACCTCTGAGCCTCGTGTTTCATCATGTCTGTGCATGTTTGTGCAGCAACTACTGTGCTGAGTGTGACCTTCCATTGGGGTGTGTTTATGGACTGCTAAGCTCTGTTTATCTTTGTAGGGTGGGTTTGTGAGGTGAGCTGCAGTGCTCAGTAAGGAAGGATGTCAAACAAATAGCCAAGAAAGCCAATGATATATTAATTACTTCTTCTTCTGGCTTTTCTTGGTTAGGGGTCGCCACAGAGGATCACCTGTCTGCTCATGATTGGCAGTGGAATTTCACAGTGTCGCGTTGCAAGCCCGGCTCCCAACCTTCCACAGAAGGCACACACACACTCACACCTAGGGCCAATTTAGAGTGTCCAATCCACCTGCAGCATGTCTTTGGGATGAAACTGGAGCACCCTGAGGAAACCCATGCGACGACATGCAGACTCCACACAGAAGGCACCCCGACCGAGGATCGAACCGGAGAACCTCTTGATGTGAGGTGTCAATACTAACCATGGCACCACCGTGGCCATCCTAATGATATATTAATTACTGATGAGCCTTATTTCACTTAAACTAGGGCCACTGAAACCCCTTAGTGATGTACTTGGCAGGTGGAATGCATTACAGCTAGCCAATCACATAGGCTACACCTATAGCAGAGCACTATAAAGTATCCATACACCCTACAATCTGATTTTTCCCCATACTCTTCACTATTAGGTACTTTGGAATTTTAACTGAGAGAATGCTAGGGGCTGCTGTAGGTCTGCTACATAAGTATGTGCTAGATGCTGAGGTCAATGCAGCTGCTGCTGATGCTGACCATAGGCCTAGACTGAGAAAGGGAAGAGAGTTCAGGTCCAGGGTAACCTACCTAGAGCTACATGAGCTAGCATTTGTAGAGCTCTACAGGGTGGACAGGGACATACTACAAGAACTCACTGAGCTCTGCCGACCTCAACTCAGACCCAGAGCCAACAGAGGACAACTCATCCCAGTGGAAACAAAGGTATGTGTAGCCCTTTGGATACTAGCAATGGGTACTTTCCAAAGACCAACTGTTCCTTGATGCTGTGCTACCACATGCCAATGAGCACATTTATTTCCTCCACACCTCATAGGAGAGGGCCAGTAGTATGTAACTCATCTACTATGTAGCACACTACCCTGAGGAACTGGTTGCCATTGATTGCACTCATGTACACAAGGCACCACCCAGTGAGGAGGGTAGAATCTATGCCAACCGTAAGGTGCACCACTTCATCAACTGCAAGGTCATGTGCAATGCCCAGGGCATAATTCTGAATATGTGTGCTGGCAACCCTGGCAGTTATCATGACTCCCATATCTGGCATGCATCACAGGTGTACCAGATGCTTGCTAGTGGAGGCATTCCACATGGACATTTACTGGGGGATGCTGGCTACGCACTGGAACCATGGATGATGATACCCATCAAAAAAGGCACACACAGCTGCCAAGAATGCCATAATGAGGCACATGAAAAAACTAGGAAAATCATAGAGTGTGTGTTTGGGCTGTTGAAGTCATGGTTCTGGTGCCTCAATATATGTGGTGGAGCCCCGCAGTGCTCTTCAGCCACATGTGCACAGATGTTCACAGTTTGTGGTATGCTACACAATGATCCCGCATAAACAGCTGCAGCAGGATCAGCAAAGGGAAGGGGTACAGAGCCTCACACAAGTGCCAAGGTCACCACAGCCATACCCACAGGGTGACTCGGAGGTGAAACCCCTTGAGGCTGTCCCTGTAGGCAGATGTAGGAGAGCCTAATATGCTCTGGTCTTTGTCAAGAGACAATGTATAGCACATGCACTGGCAACCTAGGGCCCTGGGGACTGACACTTTATGCTAACTTGCATACATGTTAGTAAAAATAATGCCAGCCAGACCACACAACCTGTATCTCACCATGTATTGACAGTGGACTGCATGCATCTGACAGAGGTAGCTCAGAACTGCAGGTCTGTCACCTAGTGCATTCGCAAGGTAAGTCACTTTCCTATACACCACTTGTAAGGAGTACTACAACATGGTAGCATATGGATGGCCTTGCCACATGTATGCAAGGGAATATAGTGGGCTATATATAGTGTGCCACTGGGCTACTTGCAGAGATCTATAGTGGGCTACTGGGCTACCTGTACAGATCTAACAGCCACTTGAGACAACAGGTATTCTGTTCACTAGTATGTGCCCCATGATATCCACTAGGCCGCATGGCTGGAATCTCCATGACATTATTCAAGGGAGATGCCAAACATTGGGGTCACAGGACAGTTGCATGAATGTATGTGCCAGCAGAGCATGGACTGATCATCCCCCACCCCAAATACATCAGTATTCCCATGCAACTGCTGTAACAGTAAGTCTGCAATGATATACCAGCAGACCAGACAATTCCTGTATGCTGTTGATAGTGTGAGGAATGAATCCTCTCTGTTTGGGGGCTACTGTGGTTCACTCGGCCAGGGACAGTAGCATGCATGATGGTGTTGATGGTTCAAATCTGGCAGCATCCAACATAGTTTGCATGTGATGTACTCATATGGTGGTATTCCCACAGACAGTGATAACCCCTCAATCTTTTACTGCAACAATGCTGGACAAAGCCAGAGTGACTAGAGGGGACAATACCTACAGACAGACCTTATACATGCTCTGAGTAACCTATCAGATGACTTGTGTAACAGCAGGGTGCATATTAGCTGCAGGATGTAAAGACCATCACTGAAATGTGTCAGTAGTTACAACAATTCAGTGACTGCTTTGCACTATGAGCCCTGGTAACCTCCCTGCAGTCTGAACATGACCCTGAACTCCAGGATGCCCTAGTGCTGTGCCCGAAAGCGTGAAGCTTCACCAACACCTGCCATAGTATCCTTTAGAGACAGAACTTCAATGGACTATGCTGTATTCCTGCCTATTAGGCTTAATATAGCCTGTTTTTCTACCCTTACATGCCATTGGGTGATATTTAAAAACATGTCACATTGCTTAGCAGTGCACACATCAGTGCAGCTAAACTGAGCAGTGCTAAAACACAAAAACCCGTATGCATAACAGTGCTTACTGTTGTGCAAACCAGCTAAGCATTGCCAAACAGTACATAAACATTTTCAGCCACTATTGTGTCTATGCGGTGCTTAGCAGGTCTTAGCAGAGCTTAGCAGAGTGCTGCAGGCCAGAATTTTAAAATAATTGGCATAATTTGTATTTCAAAACTCAATACTTATTTTCTCTCCCATGTATTCAAACCCTGCACCTACTGCTCATGATGCTACAACTTTACCCATTTGGCTACGTGGATATGTGAAATTCTGCAATACCTTTACATATCCCTTTGAGCTACGTATAAGCACTGCTGAGCAGTGTGCCATGCCACACAAACCCACTCCGCTATGTTTAAACCTGACATTTAAGTAAATAAGTAAATGCATCCGGTTTCTATTTTTAGATGTCTAGCAGGTGTCTCAGCAATGCTTAGCATTGGTGCACTCAGCATCTCACCATGCAAACATGCTTTTTAAATTAAAAAAATACATTGATATACTGCAATTGGACAGTGCAGGGAGTGTCTTACCCATCCGTGGACACAGTTAACACTATATTGATCCAATATGTGTGTTCCTCAGCTCTCTCTCAGCAGCACACCATGATTAATATGCATGGTGTGCTGCGGAGGGGAAACCGTGTACACAGGCATGGTAACATTCCATGTAGACTCTATACTATGCCCACATGGACTTTATTAAATCCTGGGGTACATCTTTACTCAATATTATAAGATGTAAGTATTTATAAAGGGTGTTCTCAGTACATTATTGCAAACAAATGCACATCAGGCACAAATATGATAACTATGTTTGTGTAGTAGACTGCAGCATGCAAACCCAACCATGTAAGCTTCCCATAAAATTTAATCCCAAAGTCTGCATAAACACCTCCCATGCATTCTGTTTTATTTAATTTAATGTAAATATAATATAAAATAAAATTTTCTTAAAGTAAGAAACTGAAAGCTGTAAAATGTAGTGTGAATTTGCTGTGTGTATTAACTCTTTTGTTTCCCCACCTTTTTTCTCTGTTTTTTGATATTTTAATTATTTTTTTTCCTTTGTCTTTTATTGTTTTCTTTTTCTTCCATTTATGCTCATTTGTTTACAGTTTCAAAATCCTTTGGAGTGAACCAAGCATATATCTGCCAGGTTAGAGGGCACTAAACCTATGTCCATCCAGGGACATTCTAGCAGGGTAGGTGGCAGTGGCACTGGTCCTGCTGGTACCCCACTAAGTGGCAGACTGACAAACATCACTGAACAGGGACTTCAGGACTTGGTTGAAGATGTGGTATAGGAGGTAGATGACAGATGAATTCAGCCTGTCAAAGCCTCTCTTCAGCATGTAGAAGAAAAGATATCCTTGTTGGTGCTGACCACTACACCACTATAGGCCCCTACCCCCTCAACACTGTAGTCTTCCACTGCCCCACCATCTAGCAGCGGAATGTTTGAGACTCTGTGGGATGGGACTCCTGCTGCTACTTATTCAGCCCTTCTTCTCTTATCCTGTTTCGTACACCCTCTTACCTATTTTGCAGCCATACTGCCCTACTATTTAAAAAAAAGTTGAAAAATAGGGGCTGTCTATCTGGGTCTATGTTAAATCATTGAACACTTAAAAAAGAACGATGATTTATCGAACCCATGTAAGCAAAAGCTTACAATCTCGAATGCTTAGAACAGCGATTTTTTTTCCCTTGGAAAAAAATCGCTGTTCCACAAAACAACAAAAAAATTTTAAAGCATTACATGAAGTGGAGGGCTTTGCCCCTACACCCCTTACTTAAATATACCAACTCTGAGATCATACTACAGTCACGAAAATGGCAAAGTAATGGAAGCTGCCAAGCGATTTCTTTCCCAGGGAATAATATGCCATTTAGCAATTTTGCCTTTTCGTGCTTTCAAGTTCAATGTGCTTCATGAACTCAATGAGGAATTAAACCCACAGTTAGGACAGCTGTTTAATCTTAGCCTCACCTCAGGATACGTACCCAAGGAGTGGCGCACGGCGACTGTGGTCCCACTTCATAAGGGCGGTGCCTCCACAGACCCTGGAAATTACCGCCCCATTAGCTTGACAAGCCTTATCTGCAAAGCCATGGAGAGGATCATAATGGAACTCATAAATAAAGACATAGGGAACTTGCAGACTTTGGATCCAACTCAGTTTGGCTTTGTCAAAGGCAGATCCTGCCTCTTAAACTTGGTTGACTTTTTCGAGACAGTCACCAAGGCCATTGATGAGGGAAAGGCAGTCCATACAGCCTACCTCGACCTGGCAAAGGCCTTGACACAATACCCCACTCAGGTATCATCGAAAAACTCATCAGCTTGAATGTAAACCCATACATCACAAGATGGGTTGCAAACTGGCTAAGTGACAGAACCCACAGGGTCAGAGTTGCTGGAGCCATGTCAGACTCAAAGCCTGTCACAAGTGGTGTCCCACAGGGCTCAGTCCTGGGTCCACTCTTGTTCGGCATCTACTTTTCTGAAGTACAAGCAAACACAGGAGGGTTATGGCTGACAAAGTTTGCAGATGACTGCAAACTGGGCGCCATAGTCGAAAACACATCTGACACAGATATCCTCCAGAAGGGCCTCACAGAAATGGATAACTGGTGCCAGAGCCATGGCCTGAAGTTAAACGCCAAAAAATGCATAGTCATACCCTTTGGGAAAAACAAGGCTACCCCTAGCTACCATATAGGTGGCAATCCACTGAGCACAGAAAAAGTCATCAGAGATCTGGGGACCCAGGTTGACAGTAGCCTTTCGATTTGACACTCATGTTGCTAAAGTAGTTAGGAAAACCTTCTATATCACCCACCTGATCATGAAGGGATTCACATCTAGATCAAGGGAGGTCATCGTCCCCCTGTACTCATCACTTATTAGACCTATGATTCAGTACAATGCCCCGTTCGGAATGTATCTGACCAGACACCTGCTGCAGCTTGAAAGGCCCCAAAAGTTCCTCACCAAAAGGATAAAGGGTCTCAAAAATATGTCTTATGCTGCCCGACTGAAAGAACTCCAGCTCTATTCAGTCTCATACCGCTTGCTCAGAGGTGACCTGTGCCTGACATATAAGGCCATGTCAAACCCAGATTTGATGAATATGCTTCACCTCAAAAAATCTAGATCCCTCAGAACCACAAGGGCGGGAGACTTAAACCTTGACACGGTTATAAATAGAACGTGCTGGAGGGACAGATTCATCACCCAGAGACTCCCTATGCTGTGGAACAAAATCCCGGTACATGTGAGGCAGAGCACCTCTCTGGTCTTGTTCAAGAGGAATCTTGACCAATGGATGGGAGATTGCAGATATACCCCAGGGATTACTTCAGCGTCACTGCTTGACAGAGGCACAGCAAAATGATAGGCATAGTTTTTATTCAAACTAAAGGGGTGGCGAAAGCCACATAACTATGGGCTAGGCTTATAAATGCCCTTGGGCAGATAGCCTAGTATGAACCTATGAACCTATGAACCTATGTGTCTTCGATCATTTAATAGGAACCCATCTATCCCTGCCAAAAACATTGTGCCCTTCCTCTCTCACATCCTCTAGCACAGTCCTTTTGATGTTTTCCTTCTGTATTCCCTTTTTTGTGTCTCCACTTTTTTAATTTTTGCTATCTCTCCCATTCCAATTTTAATGAAAACATCAGGTTGTCCTCATAAGGATACCCCTATATAAAACATTTTAAATTCTGTATTTTTTTAGAATATTAGTAATACAATCTGCACAGTCTGCTGCTTAAGTCTTTCAAGCGCAATTTTGCATAGCCATATCTGTCCGCAATATCTGAATACATACAAAATTATACAAAGCCTATGATTTTCCTGTAGTAATTTGTATTTACATAATGTTTAATTTAAAATACTTTATGGTTTGCTCTAAGTGGGCATATATTTCAAACTGCCTATTTGTTTCCTTATTCAGAGATTATACCCTGTGCTTATCTTATCTGCATAATCATGTAGCAGCATTTCTCAGGATTAACCACTACTTTTGAGAACTCCCAGACCATGAATAACACACTGTATTAAAATATAAAACATTTGCTACACCTTTCAACTTAGAGTTGTTATTATAATAAAAAGATAACCTAAAATACCACAGATATCTCTGGGAACAATTGTTTTCACCTGCTGATAGTAAAAACATAAATTCACAATTAGTAATCCACCTATTCATGCACACAGATTTTAAGTGGGAATTATAAATGTTATTCCAGAACTACAGACACATGCTTTCAGTGATTACTTTCAATTCAAACTGTCTGTAAGAATAAACTTAACATTTCATATTAATATTCCTGTAGTAACTGGTATCTAAAAAAATCAGCTGCTCTCTACATCTTCTAAAATAATTGCTAATTTACTCTACAACATTCTGCCTTATGGTATTCACTGCCTCTTGTTTCCACCACAAATTCTTTAAAATCCTTGTGCCTTTTTTGTTGTAGTAACCCATGCAATTAGTCTATTATTATGTGACTTGTATCATATCCACATATACATAACCATCAGATATGTTTTGCTCTCTTATGAAATTTTCTGTACAGTTTCAGTGCCAGTCATTATACCTTAACTGCACATCTATAATTAAAAGGTAGCATCTAAAAATGCATTTTAATTAATTATTTATTTATACTTAATAGTTATTTATTATTATTTTGTTAATCTGTTTTCTTGTTGGGCCAGGTCTATTTCTAGATAGCACCAAAAGAGAAAAGCTACAAAAAGCAACAAAATAAGTTACTAGTAGGTGTAGTTTAAACTAATTTACAAAGCACGTACTTGTGATTAGGCAGATTTAAAAGCAAAGTACTTTATTCTGCACATAAACTTGATATATGTACATTTAACATAATTTCCTGATGAATAATCAAGAACTTAGTAATGACATAGCTGTACTATGCATTATATATAGACACTGTCCTATAAACAGATGAACATGTGCAGTGAGGATATATACATGAAGATGTTTAGCTAGGCCTATAGGAAATAAATACGCATGACAAATGCGCATAACTGATATATGAAAAAAAATAAGTAATTTTGGTCAGGGCATACACTGAATATACACTAATCTTTTCTGACAAAAGCTATTTCAGGGAAAGAAGAAAAATGCATTCTTTTTTATTGTAAAGCCTGTCCTTCCCATTTATTAATTGCTTATCCTATACATTTTGTTTAAAAGGGATATGGATTTTTTCCCCTGTGGATGTTTGTTCTTCAGTTAAGGTGGCACATGCAAGGTGACATACACAGTGACAGATGAAACTTTTATGGAGATTGGTGGTTTAAATGTTTTAGGTGAAATTTTTGTTTCTTATGGACAATGACTATCAGAGATGCTAGAAGAAAGAGTGTATCACAAGTGGCACTCCTAAAGATACAACAATCTTTTAAAAGAACATGCGCAAACATCTTTATTAGAGTTTCATATCACAAAAAATACCAGTGGCAGAATAGCTTGTATGTAAGTTGCCTGAGGCATTTTTCATTAAGCAAAAAAAAAAATATATACATATATATATATATATATATATATATATATATATATATATATATATATAAGCAGAGGCATGAATCCACTTTGTAGGGATCATACAGACCTATGAATGCAATATATTGAAAGGACATACAAACAACCCAAAGAGAAAGATATGAAGAAAACCAGGAATCTGGCGGTACTATAAGATTTAATATCAGTTTAGCCAATGGTTTCCTAAGTCACAAATAGATTTCTCATTCTAGCACTTATGAAAATGGAGTGCATTCACTCACTCATAGTTCCAACAATGAGAAACTTACTCAGTTATGAATTTTCCAAGTCAGCCAGAAATATAATGACATCTGTGTATGAACTTTTGGAAGGTACCTACAATCGATTATACCTACTACAGAGATTAAGTAATCTTTTTCAGGAAGGACATGTAGATTTAATACACATGTAACTCTGCATTCATTTTCATTGCTTAACTCTAATAGACACATAATAGGAAAACATAAATGAGTATAGGTATCTCCTGTGGCTCATTTTCTCATATTTGCTCAGATATACACAAAGAAATCTTCTAGTAGATAAATTAAAAACAGTGATTAATCCATCCCTATTTGTGAAGTAGTATGGCAGAGGGTATCACTGTGTTTGAGCCAACCATCTCTGGAGTAAATGACAGAGAAGTTCAATCACTTGTCTACCCTTATTGTGAATGCCTTAGGAAACTTTAATCTGTAAAGGTTTCCAGCAGGTTCACCATCAGATATTTGAAACCTGGACTACAAGAACAACTTTCTCAGAATCAGCAGTCAAGTGGTAGGCTACCAAGACTAAAGAATGGTAGATATGTATGGAGACTGACCAGAAGCACTTAGCATTTAAATGCAATGTCTGATAAACATGGAAGACAGGCAGAGAGACAGCAGTGAAATAATATGAGATTAACAGTACTAAAGGATACATCTGAAGGAGCAAGTGTACTCTCATTTGTGCAAGATGAATTGCTGGAAACTATGACAGGACTCTGTCATCATCATGGAAAAGATTGACAAAGCACACTATTTTCTACCTTAGTGTGGGAAGCAATGCAAGCCAATGGTCTTCAGACTTCTTGGCTATCTGGATATAGAACTGTTAATTCACATGACTAAAGAAGCCAAATTCTTTGTCTTATGGAATCTGAACGTGTCTATTGTAGGACTGGCTAGTACTGCTATATAAAAAAGGGGAAACCTTACTGAGATTTGAAAGCTGTGTTATAAAAACAATATCCCCACATTGTTTAAATTCCTAGATGATCATTCTATCAAATAAGAGACACCAGTTCAATACTCCAGGTCCACATAAGGATAAAAAACATCTGCAAACAGTCATTATAGACAAGAACCCTACCAAAGATCTAGGTTCAAACTAGTATCCTTTGTGGAGAGTTAAAAAATAAGAAATCATAAAACTAGTTGCATATGTGGCCATTTATACTTCAAAAAATTCACACATACACACACACACACACACACACACACACACACACACACACACACACACACACATATACACACACACTCTCATGGAGCACATCACACAGCAATCATTTTGAACCCCTGGGAAGAAAACTGCCAAGAAGGACTCATCCAGACAACTCTTCATCTACCCTGTTCCAGCAAAATGTAGATTTTTTCTATTATGCTCAGAAAATGACTTAAACATGGACACTTCTTGAATGATGATCAAATATTCATTTAGGAAAAGAAGACAATGAGATTAGCAATAAATAATAAGAATAAATACAAGTGAACCAGAAATGTATGCCTTTACCAAGTACATTTCACAGAAAAGGTCAAAATCAAGTAAATTCCTTCCATGTAGTGTCACTAGTTCTAATTCATATGCAAGATTATGTTAAGACCATCCTCATTGTCTAGCAAGGAGAGGAGATACACCAAAGGTGCTTTCCTTAGTTTTATTGAATAACTTACAGAATATTTACCTCGGTTACCCAAAGGAAATGTTGCTATTTTGATTACCATTTCCTTGAGGTTAATTCCTGCATAGTGAGTTTTCTATTAATATTGAAGTGCAGGATACAGCTCATTTTATTATGGCTAATATAAGATATTCACATTTACATATTAAGGCAATGTTTCCAACAAATGTTATAATAAGTCAACGCAGACATAATTATTCTGCAAACAGGTCTAGACTCAGCACAAGGCAACCTAAGCAGTTGGCTAGGGCCCAGTGCTGGCTATGGGCCCAGCTTGCCCATAAAAGCAAATTAAAAAAAACTCCATAAATCATTCTAAATAAGTAAAGAAAAAAAATTCAAGTTTCTACTTCCAGCATCAGCACACACACACACACCCACACACACACACACACACACACACACACACACACACACACACACACACACACACACACACACACACACACACACACACACACACACACACACACACACACATTCAGGAAGCACTCCTTCAACTTCCTATTTCTTCTCTTCTTCTAGCATCAGCACACACAGCCAGGAAACATTCTAGCCACTCCTTGTTTTACCTTGCAGGGAGATTTCTTCTTCCAACATCAGCACACACAGCCGGCACAGCTCAAAAGCACACCTGGACTCCCTTTAAAATAAAGTTGGAGATTTGAATCCAGGAGATAAAAATAATTTTAGCAGACCTATTCTGAAGCACGAGTAGGTGACCTGAGATGGAGATTCATTTTAGAATGCAATCAGCCATGGATTTGTTTAACAGAACTATGCAAGTGAATGGGTGTTAGAGTGGATCACTTCAAAGGTAGGTGAGGGTGGGAAATGAAAATTCTTGTTTTGCAGGTGTTGAAAGGTATTTTTGTCTATTCCTTGAAATTTAGTGGTTTTCTGAAAAATTGCTTTATTAAATAATGACAGGCATGAATTTCAAAATCTGTATCCTTCAGAAAAAGTTTGCTAATGCAATGAATTTTATTCAAGGAACTTTCTCAGAGTCTAGGAGAAACATGTAAAATCTGTTTCTTAGTGTTGTGTCTTTGATTTGAGCTAAGGAGTTCAGATGGTCAAGGGTGTTTGTTGTAGGTTCCACTGTAATGTTTAAATGGCATGTATTTATTTATGAATGTATCCATTCCCTTGTTTTGAAGCAGATGTCTGAGATGTACAGTCATGCAAGTGGCTGTAACTGACATTTTGTACATGTGTGTGTGTGTGTGTGTGTGTGTGTGTGTGTGTGTGTGTGTGTGTGTGTGTGTGCGCATGTGTGTGTATGTATGTATGCATGCATGTAAAAATACTTGGTTCTTGCAAAGCACAGTAGTTATGGTGTAAAGTAAAGAACTAATTGTAGTACACAGGGATATCATATGTGCATGTTCTTTGGACATCATCCTTGGTTTCCTTGTTACATTGACTGTTGACAGTGTGATTATTATTATTTGGCTATGAAAAAATGGACAAAATGAAGTTTGCAAGTTTAATGTTAACATTTTAACTGTGAATATACTTTTTTAATTAACCTAATTTTTTTCATACACTCAGATGTGAAATGCACTATGTTGTACTGCAATGGTTTGGATGACTAAGGATATAAGCTGTTTTTAAAGTACAAAGTTTGATTTCACCAGCCTCCATTTTTCTATTGTGTGACTTTGACTAAGTCACTGCACACAGCAATATTCCTAGGTTGCCCCTGAAAAGGGACACTTACATTCAATGGGCTGTCCCAATCTGTTAGCAAATGCATTATACATTTCTCTTTTGAATTCCTGCACCCTTCACATAGATGCCAATTAATGCTTCAGTATGTGATGTTTGACTATGAGTCCCAACACATCTTGTAGTTTAATAGACTACACAATGCATTTTCAGTAAATGTGAGTTTCTAGGGAAGCGTTCTTTACTGTTGCTCATGAAAAATGTTTTGTTTTGTTTAACAAATGGTAGCTAGTTTTTTTGTAAAAACTGAAATAATATTTTCAAATTAAATCCAAATCTCTGTGATCATTGCAAAAGTAAAAAGAAAATAGTGTGCACACTCACTGACAGGATTTGATAATAAAGAAGAGAAATCCAAGTACTGGGATATTGATATGGCTGGGTTGGAGAAACAGTCCATTATTCTGTCTAGGGCCCCATTTGACCATGATCCTGCTCTGATTGCAAAAACTGACAGCATCATAGAAGCACAGCTGGTCCTTAGAAAACATTTGGTTTGGTACAAAGGCACTCTGCTGTATCTTCTGAAAATCTAAAGAGAGAATATTATTTTTAGTAAAGAATTAATTCGGCAAGATGCTTAAAACCATCATAGTAGATGGAGGGGGAGGATAGCTGGAAGGAAACTGAGAACAGGAGGGGATTTGTAGACCAAATACAGACAATTCAGCTTGCTTTTAAGTTTTTTTTTTTGTCAAGATTAGAAAGCTTAAAGGAGAGAGGTCTCAAATTGTGATTGTTAGTGATTAGAAATTAATGTCTCATTCAGTTAAAGATCAGATTCTAAAACAGATTGCCACACCAAAAGGAAAAAAAAGTTTTAAAAGGTAGGCCTTGTGGATTTATGGAGTGTCACATATCAAACTGAATTAAGCTATGTCTTCATATTTTCCACGAAGAACTCTGGTAGAAGACTAGACTTGTAGGCAAGGTCAAGGTCCTTATTTCAAGGTATTGTGAATTTCAACACAATTAATCCTTCTTAATGGATTAAAACTCCAAAGGTTTACTGGCAGAACTGCCTTTAGTACGTAGAGAGATGACTGATATTTTCAGAGCACATATACTGATATTTTCAGGAGCACATATTCTTTGCAGCTGCTGAAAAACTACATTGTAAAATGTATTAACTAAAATCCATCTGGTATTATGCTCACCCAGCTATGGAAAGAATCAGTGAAATATGAAATAAGAGACTTCAACAAGGCAGCCAAATCATCAGTGATTACTAGCTTTGATAAAAATACTGCTAACAAAGAAAAAATGCTGTTCCAAATATGCAGATGGATTAATTTAATGATATTTAAAAAGACAACAATGCAATATTGGATAATTAAAACATATCTGATGAAGACCTTGCTATGAAAATAAAGCAGCTGAGTGTCTATACACATCAAAATATTTTATTTATTTATTTGTTGGCATTTGTTTACTGTGAAACTCTGACTAGGTAAAATCCTATTTTCAGTGGAGGGCCTGCGAGAACAAAACATTTTAAGAACAGTAATTTTGCAGTCTTCAAAAATAAAACAAAAAACATCCAGAGTTTAAATAATTAGAACAAATTACTGATAATATAAGAAGATTAGTTAAGAATCGATACAGGTCATATGACAATAATTTAATATTTACAGAAATGTTGGACAGTCTGCAGAGAAATTAAAGGTAAGTTAGTCTAATATAAACAGGAAATGCAATATGAAGTAAGAGAAAAACAGGCTTATGGTATAATTAGAGAGAATGTCAAGGAAGAGAATTTTATAAAAGTAAGGAAATAAATGAAAAAGGGGGAGTAAGGAGGTATAAGGAATGAAAAGGTACTTGCTCACATTAAGGGATATAGTTTATTCTGGTTTTGAGCAAGAACAAAGCCATATTTTAGCTAGGAAGCCTTTCAGAGTGGTTTTGAAAGATGGGAGAGAGGTTATTGACCTGATGGACACATATAAGCAGTTTCAGGCCTTAGCAACCTTGCATGAATATACACAATGCCTAAATCTGATAGATTTGTAGACAGACAGGACTTTTTAGTCACTGGATTACAGTGATTAACTGGGAACATAGTTGTCTAGAATGGTTGTTAGTGATGGCTAGGCAGATGGATGCTGGATTATTTTATTTTATTTATTTAATTTTACATGCATTGACAGCAAAAAGTCTGGCTGAGCCGAAGCCCTTTTTCAGCAGATGCCCGAGGAGAAAAGTCCCAGTACCTACTTAATAACCATATGGTGCAAGTTACAGGTTTTAAAAAAAACAAGTGGAGAAAAAGCTTCAGTACATGAATAGTAGAATGGTAGAGTATGACAAGTATTTCACAAGTGGAGTTACAGCAGATTGGTTTAGAAAAGTTAAAATAAAGCAGAAGTAACAATATAGTGGTTCAACAAATAATTAAAGGTATAGTTACAAAAACAAATACATTTTGTGAACATTTGCAGGAAAAATCTATTCAGAGAGGAGTTTATTCAGGGGGAAAGTGTAGAAGGAGAGTCTGAAGAGGAGATGGAGAGTTTTCAAGGAGGGTTTAAGCAAGCATTGGCAGATCCACTTTTTGGTAAGATGTTCTTTTAGTGCTAGCTTAAACTTTTTGGGATGAGCCTGTGTTTGAATCTCGAGAGGTAGCTTGTTCCATTCCATTGAGGGGTGGTAGATGTATACATTTTGTCCTGCTTTAGATTTGGGATTATAGATTTTTAGAAGGTCTTGAGAAGAGCTATGGAGGTTTCTTGTGGGAGCATAGTGGGAGATGATAGGGTGTAAGGCTGGAGAAAAGGATGGCTGATATAGGATTGCATGTATAGCTTGGAGCTGAGAGAGAAGAAGGAGTTGAGGCAGTTCTAGCCAGTTTAAGTATTTAAGTGAGAGGCAATGGTGTGATCTGTAGGGTTGTTGGGTTGCAAATCTAGCTATTTTGTGGTATGTAGTCTGAAGTCTAACAGTAAGTGTGGAGTTTAGATTAGTAAAAATTTGGGAGCAGTATGTTAATTAGGGAAGAAGATAAGCATGGGTGAGGGCTGTTTGTAATTCCTGAGTAAGGAATTTGTTATTTCTGTATAGCAGACCTAGCTTCAGGTGGGTTTTCCTGATGCAGTCATTTATGTGGAGATCAAATTTGAGCTGGTCATCAGTAGTGGTGCCTAGCAGTTTTGAGCCTGATTCAGGAATGATTGGGGTGTTGTTGAGTGAATGGATGGTGAAGGAAGTCTTAATGTGATTTGCTGATTTAGGTAAGAAGAGTAGGAGTTTTGTTTTTTAGGGTTAAGTATGAGTTGGTTATTGGAGAGCTATGTTTCTACAGAGTTTAGTGATGACTGGGTTGCTGTTAAGAGTTCTGAGTGAGAGTTAGTTATAGTTACAAAAGTAGAGTCATCGACATATTGTATAATGGAGGAGAGTTGGCAGGAGGTGTAGAGTAGGTTTGTGAAGATATTGAATAGTAATGGTCCTAAAATGTATCCTTGTGGGACACCCATTTTTATTTGTAGAGGTGAAGATAAGGCAGTTTACCATCTAACAAATTGGATTCTGTCTTTGAGATAGCTTTCAAACCATGCCACAGCATCAGGGGCGAAGTTGAGGTTAGATAGCTTGTTAATTAGTAGTGAGTGGGAGACTGTGTCAAAGGACTTTGAGAGGTTGAGGAAAAGACAGGAGACAAATTTGTGGTTATCTCTGGCCAGGGAAATGGTATTGATAAAGGATAGAAGAGCTGTTTGTGTACTATGCTTTGGTCAAAGCCATGTTGTGTAGGTGTTAGTAAGTTTTCCTGAGTGAGATGTTCAATGACTTGAGTATGACTGCATTTTTCAAGGATTTTTGACAGGGGGAGAGGATGGCAATAGGCCTAAAGTTTGAGATTTCAGTGGAGTTGCCACCTTTGTGTACTGGTATGGTATAGAAGTGTTTCCAAATGGAAGGAACCTTGTATTCAGAGATGGAACAGTTAATTAAGATTGAGATAGGATAGGCAAGTGAGTGAGCAGCTGACTGGAGAAAGTAAGATGGGATGTTGTCCACAAATACAAAGCATGGTTTAAGTTTGGAGAGAAGGGTACGGATGTATGTTGTGGGGATGGGCTTTAGGGAAAAAATGTTGGGATGAGTGTTTTTTGTAGGGGAGACTGGGTTAGCGGGGTTAGTATGATTGGGGCTGTTTGAATTAAAGAGTTTGGATATAAATTCAAATATAATAAGTGTTGAAGATATTGGTGGTTTCTTCTGGTGTCTTTTCTGGGGTGGGTTTGGGAGAGGTAGGGTTTCCAGGATGGAGTATTTGATTGATAGTGTTCCAGAATTTTTTAGGGTTGGATTTTAGTGTGGTAGGGGGGTTGTAATAAAAATGTTTTTTGTCCTTGTTGATTTGTCTTTTGGCCAGGTTCCTTTGTTCTTTATATATTTGAAGATCATCGTTTTTTTTGTTTGTAGCCATTTTTTCCAGGACTTATCTCTAGACTTTCTGAGCGTTTTAGTGTTTTTAGTGAGCCAAGGAGATATTTTAGCTTTTGCCCTAATTTTATGAGGTGGAGCTAATAAGTTAATGATGCTGAGAAAGGTGATGAAAGCAGTGACAGCCTCATCTAAGGGGAGATGGGTGAGGAAGTCCCAGCTAACTCCAGATATGAGAGTATTAAAGGTTTCTGGACTAAAGTTGGAAAGATTATCCCTAGTTTATAGGTGGTAAGAAGCCGTGTATATGTTAGTTGATGTGGCAGTTTGAACCAATTTAGGCTTTTTAGTGCCATACTGTGGTAGGTTCTGAAAGGGGCATTTGCTGCAAATTTAACAACTTTGTTATAGCATTGTTCAAGCTTTAATTTTTATGAAGCCTGGAGGTTAGTAAGGATGGGAGCACCACCATAAAGTAGTGTGGGAAGGAGATAAGTAGTGGCAGGAGTAGTTTAAGTTGCATCAGTAAGAAAGTTTTTTTGCCCTGTAAAGCATCCCTAGTTTTTGATGAGTTTTTCTTGTGCAATATTGTATATGGAGGTCAAATGTATGCTTATCATCTATTATCACTCATATTAGTTTGCTATGAGAGGTGACCTCAATGGTTGCATTATTGAGAGGGGGGTTTAAATTTTGTTTTTTTCATGAGAGATGGACTTGGGGGGTAGCAGCTTGGTCTTTTTGGGGGCTGAGCATAATTTGTGAGTTATGAAGCCATGTTTCAATGTCTGTTAAAGGTTCCTGAGTAATTTTTGGGAGGTGCAACATGTTGTCAGATGTGCAAATGAGAGTGGAATCATCTGTGTATTGTATTAGGGTGACATGTTGTGTGGATGTAAAGACGCTGTTGGTGAAAATGTTAAAAAGGAGGGGACCAAGGATAGAGCCTTGTGGTTCATTGCTGGTGACTGGAAGGAAAGGAGAGAGCATGGAGTGTCATTTTACTGACTGATACCTATTGGAGAGGTAGCTTTTGAACCACAGAAGTGTGGGCTGAGAAAGACATACCTCAGGATTCAGCAAACTCTGCACGGTGTGCAGGAATAGTGCAAGAGCTGCTGGAGGCAATATGGCCACCGAGTGATCCAGGAACAAACTCCTGGGACATGCACAACAGCTCCTGCACTATTCCTGCATGGACACAGCTCCTGTATGCTAATTACCCCATTTGC
Organism: Protopterus annectens; assembly: GCF_019279795.1. Lineage (NCBI taxonomy): Eukaryota > Metazoa > Chordata > Ceratodontiformes > Protopteridae > Protopterus > Protopterus annectens. Next base: position 1,130,784,370 of record NC_056741.1, on the reverse strand, counting down.
AGGTGAAAACCATGCAAATGATGTGAATTAGCAATCCAGGAAGCAAGCAGTCATCAGTGCAGGATTAGTGTAACCTGCAGAAATGTATTCGGCTAGTAACCGAGTACATTTCTGCAAACTACAAAATGGAGCCATGACAGCTCCAGATAAAGGGTGTAAATAATGTGGAAGGCATGCCAGTGGCCAAATATATGACCATTGGCATGGAAAATAGTTTCAAAATAACAAAAAATAACTTCTATTTATTTTTTTGGCCTATTTCAGCCATTTAAGGGCAGGGCAGTGGCACGCAAATGGGACTGGCCCAAAAATAAAAACTTGAAAAAAGCTTTTAGGCAAAAACACAATTTTGCCATTATAGTCAATGGCAGACAGAAGACAACAAGGCCACTGAATAGTGGTTGTTAAGGGGCAAGGCTTAGTGTTAAACTTGTAACTAGGCATTAGCAGTCAGTTCTATGCAAATGAGGGGAATGATACTGAATCACAGATTTCCCCTCATTGCTAGCCAGCACCCAACTGTGTAGGTGCAGGAAAACCATGGTGAAAGCCTAAGAGTTATCTGACATCATAGAGGGGTGTGTCAGGCATACTGTAAGCTTATTGGAACACTGTGGCTCGGGTTTGTCCTTAGCTTAGCTTAGCTAATGAAGGGGGGGGGTGTCTGAAACTGCCTAGCAGTATTTACATTGCCTAAATGGGTGTGCATACCACGCACCAGGTTTTAAACAAAAAAAAAATAAAATGAAATACACCAGAAAATAGCAGCTCCATTCACATCTGAGCACCGTGTTTGTGCGGCGTACCTCGGGGCTTAAAAAGGAAAGCAATGGAAAGGGAAAACAGCAGTAGGAAGGTAATGAAGGAGAACTAGTATGGCTGTCAGGTGAAATGTATCAGAATCAACTAAGTACACAGGCTGTAGCCCAGCCCAGCACACTACTATAAACTATGCAAACACCTTTCCCTCTGTTTTTTCCCACAAACTCTACATCACTGGTGTACATAAATGGGGAAATTTTACCTAACAAAAGCAACAAAATGATAGGGGCTGCTTTCGCTCTCATAAATCAATATGTAGCAGAGGCTGAAGGTGGTGAGGATGAGAATGCTGATGACCAACCCACAGTGAGGAGAAGTAGAAGAATGTAAAGACCCTGGGTAACCTACCAGAGCTACATGAGCTGAAGATAGTGGAGCACTATAGGGTGGACAGGGACCTCCTACAGCAAATGTTTCAGCTGTGCCAGCCATGCCTCACCCACAGAGCCAACAGAGGGGAACCCATCTCAGTGGATAACAAGTTATGTGTAGGTTTAAGAATACTAGCCACAGGTACCTTCCAAAGGCCAACTGGGGATATCATGGGGATTTCACAGGCATCAGCATCCAGGGTACTCCACCAGTTCTTGGATGCCATGTCAGCACATGCTGGTTAGCACATATATTTCCACAACACCAGTGAGGCGTTGACCAGCAATATGTGTCTCTTCCACCAACTAGCAGAATACCCTGAGTTAGTGGGTGCTATATACTGTATGCACATACACATCAAAGCACCGCCTGTTGAGCGGGGTAGAGTCTACATAATCCTCAAGGGCTTCCCCTCCATCAACTGCCAAGTCATGTGCGATGCCCAGGGCATTATAATGAATGCGTGTGCTGGCAGCCCTGGAAACTATCATGGCTCCCACATCTGGCATATGATGCAGCTGTACCAGAAATTTGCCAGTGGAGACATTTCATATAGCCACCTAGTGGGGGATGCTAGTTACACACTGGAGCCATGGCTGATGACTCTCATCAGAAATGCACGCACACACCCGAACAAGAACTCCATAATGAGGCACACGCATAAATCAGAATCATAAAAGAGTGGTTCCAGTGCTTGGACATATCTGGTGGAGTCTTGCAGTACTCTCCAGCTACATGTACCCAAATTGTCATTGTATGTGCCATGCTACACAACATGATCCTGTGGAAACAGCTGCAGCAGGAACAGCATGGGGAAGGGCCCCACAGCTCCCCACCATTGCCAAGGCCAGCACAAGCACAGACTGACTCGGAGGAGGAACAACCTGAGCCTACCCCTGTAGGCAGAAGGAGGCATCCCCAGTATGCCCAGACCTTGGCAAAGAGGCAACGCATAGCACATACACTGCCATGTTAGGAACCCAGGGAATGACACCTCTCTCTGACTCGCACATACAGGAAAAGGGATGCCAAACATGACACTACCTGTGCTTAACCATGTATAGTGAGTGTACTATGTGCATCCGACATAGTCAGCCTTCCAGCACCATCCTCAATATTGGCACAGCCACAAGATAAGTCACTCTGCCTATCAATTGCTGAATGGAGTAGTATGTTCTGCTACTTGTATCTATGGTATGGATGTGAGCATGCAAGGGAATCGAGTAGCTGAATGGGATGGCAGCAGATAGTAGACACCTATATAGGCAGCATGAAATCCATAACAAATACTGGTGTCAACACAGTAGGCAGTACTAGACAAGGTGACAAATCCCACTGCAGGACATGTGGTGGGCTAAATGTGTGTCAATAGGATACACCCATGCATGTCAGTGAGGCTCACATACCCAACAACAGTCTCAGTCAGCAGGACAGGTGTAGATGACCTCAAAGAAAGGCTGTGCTAAGGGCTCTGATTGATGGCAATGGAGAACAGCCCCCCTCCAGACCTACACAAACAGACTACAACAGGTCAGGCAGTTGGGTGTTAGTTCTGAAGGGTAAGATGTCTGAAACAGAAATGTAGGTCAATAAAACCTAAGATCTGCACTACACTGATATGCCTCTAGTCTGCATGATAGGTCAGAATATGGAATTAAATGGAAGCCAGCAGAGTACCTGACATACCAGTGCAGTCATAGTAAATTTTTACAGTTGTCAGGTGTGCCCCCCTCCCACAATCCTACATAGAAATGTAGTAACATGTATGTGTAGGTAGAATAACAGCAGTGCACAGATGACCTGAGCTGGCCAAATTAGCAGGATAGATTGTTGCATGTGTACAATATGCAGGGCTCTATGTGTTAGGTTGTTGTGTGTTGTATAGTGTGTGAAAGTGGTGAACATGTAGGCATGGAGGGTTGTGAGCTGGTGGCCTATGGCCAGTACTGTGGATGACAAAGCCAAGTTCTAACAACTGCAGTGCCAAACACAATGCATCCCAGCAAGAACCAATCCAGCAGTAATCCATACTAATTGTTCAGATGTAATAACTGTTCCATCTGAAAGATGGACATGGCATGAATGTGGGCCCAGACATACACACAGTACACAGGTGGAAGTACCCTACACATAGAGTGTATAAAATGTTACTGTCAAATGGGCACACCTTTAGAATTGTACATACAGTTTAGCAGCACATTAGTTGTCGGTGTAGTATGGAATACTGATGTAGTCTGGCCAAACACTGGCAGACCACAAAAGGCACAGTTATGAAGTAGAGAGAAAATGCTGATGTCCCCACACAAGCCAGCATAAGGGAAATGCCCCATGTATATCTGTGAGCCAGTTGCAAGATGCTTCCATAGCACACATGCCCTCAACTCACTCCACCATTAGCCACAGGTTCATCACAGGTCATATTCCTGTTGTTAGGAATGAATACAATATGACCCCCACTTCTGTTGGGAATACCCATAGAATGCAGCATGCTGAAGAGGTATCCCATGCAGGTGTGTCCCTAGCTGTAAGCAGCACCCTGCCAGCATTCACACCAATGCATTAATAAGGACAGAAACTATTGCCATTAAACCCTTGCACACCTATCCTGTCACCCCCAGTGGACTCCAGTGGCATGCTGCCTGGGACTGTAGGAGTGACAGAATGCACTGGCCTGCTACAGATGGCCTGCACCACTACCAAATACCCTACAGTCCCCTGTCAAAGGCCTGTGTCTCACTTGTACTGCCAATGTATGTTATCTCATGGAGTCCCAAATAATGACATAACACAGTCCACAGAAAACAAATCCAAGGCCATGTCGACAAATCCCAGTAGCATGTCCACCATGTCCTACTTTATGAACTGTGGAGCAACCCCTAAGTACTGCTGGGTTTAAGTGATAACTATAGGAATACTTATCAGATATTGTTTGCATAATGTTAGGAAAAGGATAGAATAACAGAGAGGGGGAGTAGAAGCATGGACACCATGGAGTGTGTGAAGTCTGAAACTATGATGTGTGCCCATACTATCCCAGCCTGCAAACCCAGGAATGGGTGGCTACAAACCTGCTCGTGAACCACAATGTGAAGGGGAAATGACTGATATATGAGTCCTGTCTCTGGGTAACCTGTGTGAATCTGTACAGCTGAGAGGTAAGGCCACAGCAGGATATGGCCATTCTTTCACATCTATAGATGTACAAGCATGGGATCCTCAGCCAACACAGTATCAAAGTGCTGGAACATTTACACAGACCCATCAGCAACTGTCTGCAGCTCCCCCTCCAGAATGGCATGATTGTGCAAGAATATGTAGACTGCAGACCACAATACTGGACACAGCTTCATTCAGCTTGTATTCCCCAGAAAATGACTGCAAGCAAATAAGTATATCTGTCTGTAGTTGATAGCATAATACATCACAGTGTAAAACAGTACATGTCTGAATACCTCTGCTAACACCAAAACCATGTAGCAGAAGCAGCAAAGACACAATTAGTTACAGTATCCCACTATCCTTTACCCATTGTGACTCCATATTGTCAACATATCTGCAGATATCTGCAGAAACAGGTTTACAACCTACCTAGAATGGATTCACACATTCAATCCAGAAGGTCATACTGGGCATGCTCCCACACTTAGGGAAGCAAAGCCAATGTCTGACAGCAAAATACAGAAGGATCATGCTGGGCTTGCTCCCACACTTAAATGAAACCCATGTCTGGCAACAATAGTGGACTATACATGTCTGTCAGTTGCAGATGTCTGTGCACAAACACCACTTTGCACACCAGTCATGTTTTGCATACACATCGGATAGGAATACACACATATATCCAAGGACAGCACACCATAATAGGTCAAACATACACAAACAGAGATGTGGTGAAGAAAGAGACAGACAGTGACAAATAGCTTGCCATCATGAGACCTGTCCCACCCACCACCCATCCAGTTAGCCAATATCACATGATGTGCCAATGTTTATCACTGCAGACATTTGCTTCTGGTAGCCCTTAGCACTATAGTGTCTGTGGTGCTTGTGATAACTGTGTAACATGACAGTACAAGTCCTTATTCATCTAGCAGTCGTATACACATTCCAGTCAAATGTAAAGTTGTGTGTGAGTGTTGTGTGTGTTTCCAGAGGAATGGATTATGGACCATTCACACACACTACACTCCCCATTGACCTAGTTTAGCTAGCCTGCTGATGTCAGTCACCTTGAAATACCCCTTTGCAGACAGGTCATCCCTATAAGCTCTGTGGCATGTGCAATAACTGCTTAATGATGAAGTGTGATGTACTAGTTAGGTGGGAGTTCTAATCCCAGACATGGCAACTGTGAAACTCTGCGTATGTGTGTAGGGAGCAATACTTTGAGGCCATTCATAGACACTACTCCTCCCATTGCCCTACTTTAGCAAGGCTGCTGATGTCATTCACCTTGAAATACACATTTAGATAAGGACTACCTCTGTAAGCTCCGTGGCATGTGCGATAACTGCGTAATGCTATAGAGTGATATACTAGTTGAGTAGGAGTTCTAATCCCAGACCTGGCAACTGTGAAACTTTGTGTGTGTAGGGTGCAATGATTTTGAGGCCATTTATAGACACTACTCCATTGCCCTACTTTAGCAAGGCTGCTGATGTCATTTACCTTGAAATACACCTATAGATAAGGGCTAGTCTTATAAGCTCCGTGGTGCATGCGATTACTGAGTAATACTGTAGTGTGATGTACTAGCTAGGTCAGAGCTCTAATCCCAAAACACTGCAACTGTGAAACATTTTGTGTGTGTGTGTGTGTGTGTGTGTGTGTGTGTGTGTGTGTGTGTGTGTGTGTGTGTGTATGTGTGGGGAGTAATGATTTTGAAGCCATTCATAGACACTACCCCATTGCCCTACTTTAGCAAGGCTGCTGATGTCATTCACCTAGAAATACACCTTTGGATAAAGGGTAGCCCTATAAGCTCTGTGGCATGTGCGATAACTATGTAATGCTATAGTGTGATGTACTAGTTAGGTAGGAGTTCTAATCCCAGACATGGCAACTGTGAAACATTGCGTGTGTTTGTGAGTGTAGAGAGCAATGATTTTCAAACTATTTATAGACACTACCCCATTGCCCAACTTTAGCAAGGCTGCTGATGTCATTCACCATGAAATACACCTTTGGATAAGAGCTAGCCCTATAAGCACCATGGCATGGCATGTATGATAACTGTGTAATGCTGTAGTTTGATGTACTAGTTAGATAGGAGTTCTAATCCCAGACATGGCAATTGTGAAACTCTGTGGGTGTAGGGGAGCAATGATTTTGAAGGCATTCATAGAAACTAACCCTCCCATCGCACTACTTTAACAAGGCTGCTGGTGTCATTCACCTTGAAAAATACATTTGGATAAGTGATAGCCCTATAAGCTCTGTGGCATGTGCGAGAACTGCTTAATTCTATAGTGTGATGTACTAGTTAGGTAGGAGTTCTAATTTCAGACATGGCAACTGTGAAACTCAGTGCGTGTGTAGGGAGCAATGATTTTGAGGCCATTCATAGACATTACTCATCCCATTGCCCTACTTTAGCAAGGCTGCTGATGTCATTCACCTTGAAATACACCTTTCAATAAGAGCTAGCCCTATGAGCTCTGTGGAGCATGTGATAACTGCATAATACTATAGTGTGATGTACTAGTTAGGAAGGAGTTCTAATTGCAGATATAGCACTATGAAACTGTGTGTGTGTGTGTGTGTGTGTGTGTGTGTGTGTGTGTGTGTGTGTGTGTGTGTGTGTGTGTGTGTGTAGGAAGCAATGGTTTTGAGGCCATTCATAGACACTACCACTCCCATTGCCCTACTTTGGAAATGCTGCTAATGTCATTCACCTTGAAATACATCTTTGGATAAAGGCTATCCCTATAAGCTCCATGGTGCATGCAATAACTGTGTAATGGTGTAGTGTGATGTATTTGTTTGGTAGGAGTTCTAATCCCAGTCATGGCAACTGTGAATCTTTGTGTGTGTGTGTAGGGAGCAATAATCTCGAGGCTATTCATAGACTCTATCCCATTGCCCTACTTTAGCAAGGCTGCTGATGTCATTCACCTTGAAATACACCTCTGGAGAAAGGCTAGACCTATAATCTGCATGGTGTATGTGATAACTGCATAACGCTGTAGTGTAACTTACTATTCAGCTAGGAGTTCTAATCTCAGACATGGAAACTGTGTGTGTGTGTGTGTGTGTGTGTGTGTGTGTGTGTGTGTGTGTGTGTGTGTGTGCGTGTGCGTGTGCGTGTTTGCGTGTGTGTGTCTGTGTGTAGAGATTAATAATTTTTAGGCTATTCTCAGTCACAGTAATTCCCATAGCTCAACTATATCGAACCTGCTGATGTCATCCACCTTGAAATACACCTTTGGATAAAGGCTAGGCCTATGATCTACGTGGTGCATGCAGCAACTTCATAGTGCTATAGTGCAATGTACTAGGCAGGTAGGAGTTCTAATCTCAGACATTACAAGTGTGTGTCTGTGTGTGTGTGTGTGTGTGTGTGTGTGTGTGTGTGTGTGTGTGTGTGTAGAGAGTAATGATTTATAGGCTATTCACAGTCACAACACCTCCCATAGCCCCACTTTACCAAGCCTGCTGATGTCATCCACCTTGAAATACACCTTTGGACAAGGGCTAGCCCTATAATCTGTGGGATATATGCGATAACTACATAATGCTATAGTGCAATGTACTAATCAGGTAGTAGTTCTAATCTCATGCATGGCAACTGTGTGTGTGTTTGTGTGTAGAGAATCATGATGGATAAATGCTAGGCCTATGATCTGCGTGGCACATGCAATAACTTCATAGTGCTATAGTGTAATGTACTAGGCAGATAGGAGTTCTAATCTCAGGCATGGCAAGTGTGTGTGTGTGTGTGTGTGTGTGTGTGTGTGTGTGTGTGTGTGTGTGTGTGTGTGTGTGTGTGTGCGTTTGTGTGTGTGTAGAGATTCATGATTTTTAGGCTATTCAGAGTCACAACACCTCTCATAGCCCCACTTTACCAACCCTGCTAATGTCATCCACCTTGAACAAGAGGTAGCCCTATAATCTGTGTGGCGTGTGTGAAAACTGCATAATGCTATAGTGTAATGTATTAGACAGGTAGGAGTTCTAATCTCAGACATGGCAACTGTGTTTGTGAGTAGAGATTAATGATTTTTAGGCAATTCACAGTCACAGCACCTCCCATAGCCCCACTTTACCAAGCCTACTGATGTCATCCACCTTGAAATACACTGTTGAACAAAGGCTAGCCCTATAATCTGCATGACACATGTGAAAACTGCATAATGCTGTGGTGTAATATACTAGTTAGGTAGGAGTTCTAATCTCAGATATGGCAGCTGTAAAACTGTGTGTAGAGATGAATGATTTTTAGGCTATTCACAGTCACAACACCTCCCATAGCCCCACTTTACCAAGCCCGCTGATGTCATCCACCTTGAAATACACCTTTGAACAAGGGCTAGCCCTATAATCTGCATGGTGCATGTGATAACTGCATAATGCTGTAGTGTAACCTACTTGTCAGGTAGGAATTATAATCCCTGACATGACAACTGTGAAACTGTGTGTGTGCATGTGCATAGTGTTTAATGCTTTTGAGGCCAGTCCCAGTCACACCTCCCATTGCCCTACTTTACCAAGCCTGCTGATGTCATTCTCCTTCAAATACACAAAGGCAAGCCCTATAAGGCCCATGGTGCTTGCTGTAAATGCCAAACAATGTAGTAGTAGCTGATACACAGCTATGGGTTTGAATCTCATCTGTATCATGTGTTTATGTGGGTACATGTGTATGTGTGTGCATCTCAATGATGTTGGCCTCATTTACAGCCAGTACACATCTCAGAGCCTGACTTTAGCAGTCATGCAGATAACATCCACATTACAAGTACCTGTTGTGATGCCCAAACTATGTCAGAACAGTGGTGCATGTGGTAAATGAGTAATATAATGACTTGTAAAGGTTGTTAGATAATGGTTTGAACCCCATCACTGGCAAATGGAAATGTGTGATTAGATTGAAATAATTTGGGAACTCTCACCAACTACATCACCCCACGCTAGTATTTACAAGGGCTGGTGATGTTCCTCACCATAGAAGTACCTTGGGACAACATTTGCCTAATTAGATTTGTGGCTCATGCGATAAATGCGGTACATTGCAGTAGCAATACATAGCTAGGTAGGGGTTTGAATCTCAATACTTGCAAGTGCGTGTGGGTCTGTGATCAGTATCCTGTGTGGAGATTGTTGTGCTTGTGTAATGACAGGAGGCATTGTCGGGCAGGTTTTGCTAAATTATTATATTGAGGACCTAATATATTTCACAATGTCCACCTTACAATGACAGCAGATGTCAAACAGCAGAGAGGGTAGTGTACACAATCCATAGTCCCACATGTGACATAATGGATAGGTGAAAAATATGGGTAACCCTTGCAGTATTCAGAGAACACTCTTTACCCATGTGTCCTACACAAACATACTTGGCTCTTGCTGTATTACACCCTTCCTTTCTTACTTTGTCTCTGTCTCACTTTCTCTCTCTCTCTCTCTCTCTCTCCCTCTCTTTTGGATATGGAAAAGTACAAGTGTTTTGCATAGCCATCAGCTTGACTATTGTAAGGAATGCTCATGATCAGCTAATGGCCTATGCACAAATAGCAGTCCCCCACTCACTAATTGCATGTGGAACAGCTGTGGTATCATTCCATAGCCAAGTGCTTGGAAACACACTTCTATAACTAAGCACTTCATGTGGGTGTGGACTCTTCCTTCACTGTAAGCAGTACTGTATGTTGGTGTTTGTCATCATAGAGGCTATTTGAAAATATCTTTACAACATACACTGTGGAGACAGGCAAACAAACAGGAGGGATAAGTTCCAGACATGGGAATAGAATGTGAATAATGCTGTTCTACATTTTAAGTAATGTTGGTTTAACAGGGTTTGTGTGGATATGGCCATTCTACATTATTTAAAGTCTGGCATGACAGCATTATGTGGGTGAGGAAAGTCTCACCTGTGAGGCTATCTGCAGACTGTCCAGAGTTTGGAGTCTTACATATGTTTTGTTACTCACACATTTCCTATCTGTAGATATGCAGTAGCATACTCTGATAATTGCAGTCAATACATGCTGACATCCATGAGAGTTATTGACTTTATATCCCTCAAAAGACATTTGACACAACAAATCCTGGTACACCAGGTAATGTTCAGATCATCACAGTAATATGTCAATACTGGTACTGTGTTTGTGCCTCCGTCCCCATGTCTGTCACCTTTTGTCTATGTCATGTAGTAAGAGGTGCATATCTAGAGTACTTCATTATTTACTGAAATCATACCTGGTAATAAGTTAGTGAGATATCAGAGTGCTAGACATGTTATGTATAGTAGGCCTCATATTGCAGTACAGAACCTGGACATTCTGTTGTAGTGTGTACAATACTGAGGTCTGTGTATTTATGGTGATTGTTGACAGAGTGTGTATTGTGCATATGTTACCTGGTCTGTGTATAGACTGTGGTAGATGTCAATGTCCTTGGTCTTGTTCTATCAGATGTTGCATGCTGCCCCAGGTGATGATAACCTATCAGTGTAAATGTTTGTAGGGCCAGACCATCACATGTCTAATACCACAGTCAGGCATCAGTCTACACTGTGTAGTGGCCGACTACATGTACAGTTACTGTATGAGTGGTTCATATGAGGGTGGTGTTGCTCACACAGTACATATACTGTAATATTACCTAGGTTTACCTCAATGTGACTCTGACTGTGTCCGTATTCATTGTGGGTATGCACTTTTACACTGGTGCCTGTTACTCCATGCTGTTACATGCCTGCAGTGCCTTCTATATTTGAAAGCACATGTGTATACCCCTATAGGACACTTGGGTCATCGTTGTGGCAGTCTACCTGTAGTTTTTGCAGTGCTATCCAACATGCCTAGCAGATCAGTGTGTTTCCCTACTGTGATGTTATGTCCCGATATTTGTCGGAAGAACTGTTGCCTGCCTACCATAACTGTTGCGTATGTCCAAAAAAGCAGTGGGATGGTGTAAAGATGTATGTCACTAAGTAGTGTGTAGTATGTGGCCGTGGAACCTTTCCTTCTCTGGTTTATATGTGTTAGGATAGACAGGAGTGTGTGAATGCATCAACTGTGTGAGCTTATCTTGTCCAGTATTTTTGTAATATCCCCATTTACATGGTTGTCAACATCCACGTTGTGAGGTGTGGTACACGCATCTTGCACTAAGGAGGTCAGTGTATATCTCTGCACTGATCAGATAGTATCAGACTGTTCATGTTTATTGGTCATGTCTCTGCTGTATTCTACAGGATTAGTACTGTGATTAGTGTGGTACTTCACTATGCTGATCTTATGATGTCTGTCGGTCACTGCTGGTGTACCTGTCAGTAGAAGAAGTGACGTCCCACACGACATGTCTGTTAACACAACCCCTGTTACTGTAGCAACCAACATTCCACATTTATACCTGTAAAACTTACATAACATCCCTTTGCAGTAAGAGGTTGTGACCATCGCTGCTACAGTATGACTCCAGTACAATGTTATGTTCATTTGATTGATATATATATATATATATATATATATATATATATATATATATATATATATATATATATATATATATATATATATATATACACACATATGTATACATATAGGTTCCCTTCATAATTTCGAAATACTGAAATCCCGAATTTCAGTATTTCTAAATTATAACACTGAAGCCTTGAAATCCCAAAACACCAGAAGTGCGAAATTCAAATTCCCGAAGTACAGAGATTTTGAATTTCTGCTTCTGGTGTTGCGGTGTGTGAATAGTTAGGTGTTAGTTTGGGTATGTATGTGTGTGTAAGTGCATTGGATAGGGGCTTTAGTGTATGTCAGTGTGTGTTGTGACTGTGATGTGTGTGTGCAAGGGACTGTGAAATGTGTGGATGTGAGTTACCTTTGTGTGTCTGATTGTGCGATCTCAGAGTTAGTATATATAAGTAGGGTGTGTGTGTGGTGGGTGAAGCCTCCCACATAGGGGTGCAGGGGAGCTTGACCCCTTGCTTATATGTGATCTAGGTTTGTCTGTGTGCTTGTGGGGGGAAGTTGTATGTATTTATGTGTGTGCTCTGTGTGTACTGTAGGTTCAGGGTTTTGAGTTTCTCGATTATGGGTTTTCGGGATATGAAGATTTTGGCTATGTAATTTTGAAATACTGAAATTAGGGATTTCAGTATTTTGAGATTTCATAGTGAACCCATATATATATATATATATATATATATATATATATATATACATATATATCTATATATATATATAAATCAATATACCCATATATATAAACATGTATATAAATATATATGCCTATGTACATGTAGACATATATCTACATATATATATATATATGTATATATATATATATATATATATATATATATATATATATATATATATATATATATATCCATATCCCTCTTATGTGTAGAACTGACTGTTGTATATACCTTTCCAGATGTATCACATCATAGTTATCTGTTAGGGTCTACTTTATTTGCTCGAAGTCCGAGAATATCGAATATGATATTCTCGACATGAGTACACCGAAAGCGCAAAACATCAAAAATGTAAACAGAAATCTCCATAGGTGGACATTTCCATTTACTTCAATGTAGTGAGATCTCAGAGTTGGTATACTTAAGTAGCGGGGGGTCTGGGGGTGCAGGGTGGCTTGCCCCACTGCCTACACTAGTTTAAATTTTTTTTTTGTGCATTTTTTTTTTTTTTGGAATTCAATTGTTTAATAGCTTGTTGCATATGGTTCGATCCATATGCATTTGAGCTATTAAACTTTCGATGTTCTAAAGTAGACCCATCTGTTATGTGTATAGTCAGATATCACAACATACTTGATTAAACAGTAATATCACTTACAAGTACTACACAATTGTAGACGTCACAGCAATTGTTCAATACTATTCAGTATATGTACTGGCAGAGATATGTGAAAAAGCACCAGCCATCATCACAGCTGTGATGGCGTAGTAGTTAACTGCTGTGACTATAGTGCACAGGGTCTTGGGTTCAAGGGCTGTTTATTTTGTTACTTTTCAGAATAAGGGCTGTTGGATACAGAGTAACTAAAACACTTTTAAGCAGTTGTAAGTGGGTTTGCATGGGTTTGCACAATGGTAAGCAGTGATAACTTCCATTTAAATATGCTTACGGAGAGTTTGCTTCAAATTGCTTATTCTGTGTGCACATTGCTTACCCCACTCAAACCAGCTTAAACCCACTTACTACTGCTTAAAAGTACTTACTCCCACTTACCCCCTTGCTAATTTCTTTAAAAGAAAATAAAATGGGGTGATAGGAAAGAGGTGTGCAATTTTTAGCACACTATTTACTGTATGGCATTGATTTATCATTCATTACATATTATAAATTTGTTTAGTATTCTTGATTTATGTGTAAGTATACTGTATGGGGCAATTGTGTTTATCTGGGGATTTCACCACTTTATCACAATTAAACCTCACATCTGGACAAGCGCTCTAACCACTACACTATTGCAGTATTGGTTCTATTGAATGAATCTTGCTGTTTAACTTCTTGTGCTGTTTACGCTGGACTGTGTGTAGCTTAGCAACGGGCACACCCGCACAGCTACGGTTAAACTTTATCACTTTTATAAAATAAAAATCTTGTATTGTTCTTTTATCTATACTCTTCACAATATCCTTGCTACTTCTACACCTGTTATTTTGTCAGCTTTATGCTTCACAGTGGGCATACCTCTCAACCTCTTGGAGTGCAAACTCTGGACAAACCCTGAAATGATAGGGGAACAAATGGAGGGACAGATTTAACATGTTGCTGTGGATTCCTTTATGCATCTGTACATTTTACAGCTATTCTGACGTGTGTGGGGGGCTATGAGTGTTCTTGCTCATTTTAATTGCCAAATGGCAATTCTTGAGTGCAGGGGTGTGTATACTGTGAGAGCTCAGCTCTCAGACACACCCCCTGCACTCATTCATGGCTCTGTTTTAGTTTAGGAGCACCGGCAGCGTGCCTTCATAAATATGCATGGCGCGCTGCCGTGCTGCACTTAAATGGCCATTTCCATACAGGAATAGTGTATTCCTGTATGGAAGATTAGTGAATCCTGGGGATAGTAAGGACATTTGAAGTAGAAGTTTACTGTGGCAAACTATGTTGAAGGCTTTAGAAAAGTCTAGAAATAATGGCAAGACTAGTTTCCCATTATCTTAGATTTATAAGGGGAGTGCTAGTACTATGGGAAGAATGGAAGCAATGTTGTATAGCAAATAGGATTTTTTTTCTGTTGGAGATAGTCTAAAATTGTTTATGAATACATTTTTCAAGTATTTTGGTGAGGGGAGATAAGATTGCTATAGGTCTTAATATATGTTAAATTTCCTGCTTTGTGCAGGATAATGAGTGACTTTTTCCAGACAGAGGGAATGTGGGATTCCTTGATTGACCTATTTATGAATGAGACAAGATGGACAATGCTATTGGCTGCTATTTCTAAGTACATGCTTGGAAGGTCATTAGCTGAAGAAGAGCACAGTTTAAGTTTGTTTAAACATAGTTTTATATAGGATGTGAGCACGGGTTTGAAGGTGAAAGTGGATTTGGTGATATGTGGCTGTTTGGCAGGGTTAAGATTAGATGTTGAGGAGTTCTTGGTTAGAGATGTTATACTATCTATAAAATAAGAGTTGAACTGTAATGCAGTTTTGAGTGGTGAGTTATTGGGAGAGGGGTTTGGGTTGAATTTTGGCTGGGATGCAAATGGAGTCCCACATTTTTTAGGGTTATACTTAGTATTTTTCTGAAAATTGTTATTATACTAAATTTTTGTCTTCATTTATTTACTTTTTAATATGATTGTAAAGCATTCTAAAGTTTCCAAGATATTGAGATGTTTTATATTTTTGTCATTCTTTCCATGCTTTTTCTCTAACCTGCATTAGTATTCTACTGCTTTTGGATGACCAAATTGAATTATTTGTTTCAGTCTTTTTCTTCTAGGAGGTTCAAGGCCATTTAGGATATTTAGAAAAGTTGTATTGAATTCAGTTATAGCATTGTGTAAGGGGAGGATTTTTAGAAATTTCCAGTTAATAGATGATAGTGTAGTAATGAACATTTCTGGATTAAACTTGGAAAGGTTAAATGCTTTATAAATGTGCTGTTTAACTGGGTTTGTGAGATGCCTCGTCATATAGATTGGGAGATGTTCACTGAGACAGTCTGACATTGTACCTGTGGTGGCTTATTTGCTAGGGTTTGATACTAGAATCCAGTATAATAATGAATTTGATGTCTTGCTATAATGTGTAGGGCTATTAATTAGTTGTGTGAAACCATATACGCTCATGTTAGATGTAGGGGAGCTAGAGTTCATGTCCAACCAATTGACATTCACATCACCTAGTAGTATTTTTCTTGTGGAAATGTTATGGATATCCAATGTGGCATATCTCTGAGTATAGTTGTATTGTTGCTAGGAAGGCTATAAAGGAAAGTAATACATATTCTGGCCCAGAAATTGTAGTTTTTTGGCCGTTTGGGCAGTTTTTCCATCTCTTTCAACTTTCTAGTTTAAATGCCTGTGTTTGCACTTGTTTCCCATCTTTCCTGTAACAAGTCTAGTCCAGATACAGATTTGCTGTATCCTGAACTGTTTGTAAGCTTCTGAGCCTCCAAAGACTTTCTGTGTTGGAGGGAAGCCTTATAGCTTATCAGTGGGAGTGGGAGTGGTAAGCACTAGGTAGCCTGTCTACCACAGGAGTGGTTTCTGGCCAGAAATTGTAGTTTATTGGCCATTTGGGCAGTTTTTCCATCTCTTTCAACTTTCTGGTTTAACAGCCTGCGTTTGCACTTGTTTCCCACCTTTCCTGTAACTAGTCTAGTCTAGATACAGATTTGCTGTATCCAGGATGGTTTGTAAGTTTCTGAGCCCCCCCCAAGCCTTTCTGTGTTGGAGGGAAACATTCTAGCTTATCAGTGGGAGTGGTAAGCACTAGGTTGCCTATCTACCACACGATCCAGGTACAGATTCTTAGTTTTGGCACTTGAATTTGCTTATTCGTGCTCAGCACTTGTTCAGAACTTGTTGTTAGCACTAAATAAGCTACAAATTACTACAGCACTCAACCTTCCTCTTTACCTAGAGGAAAACAGTTTTTGTACATACTTTCCTCACTTGCTTTGAGAAAAACAGCTCTTATACTCACTTTCCTCACTTGTCTAGAGGAAGGTAGTTTTTTATTCAAGCATGTCCAAGGGTCAGCTCTCAGTGTTATTTCTTGTCTATCTGATGAATCTGGGCATCTTGAGGCAATGCAGCAATTTCCTCATGTACACAGACAACCCTCTCCTCCTACCACCCAACACCACAACATGTGAGAGATGTACTTATCTAACAAAATTGGAAGTAAAGTTCTCTCCAATCAAGACTTTACTTGACAGTCAAGAGAAGAAGGTAAACACTTGCACCACACCACACTCATCACATAGTCCCACTAAACCTACACCACCAAAATCCACACATAGAAACACAAAAACATTTGCAGAGGCTCTCAGTAATAATATGCTCAAGCAACAGAGACCTCTAAAGCAGAAATGCAAGCAACCTCCACCCCCAATATAACCCAAATGACACATAGCCCACAGATTCAGTGTGCTAATAAACCACAGCCCATAAGGCAAAATAATGTACCCAACAGGCTAGTCATAGGTGACTCTATAGTCAGGCACACTGATGTCCCACTCACCAGGCTAAACAAGGAAATGGTTACTTTCAGCTGCCTGTCGGGTGCCAGGAACAGCAACATAACCCACGTACTCAGGTCACTCCACAGCAAGTGCAGATATGACTCTGTCATTGTCCATGTTGGTGTGAATGACCTGAGACATACCTCCCTGGACTAAATGAAAAGAGATATGGAAGAGCTCTCCAATCTTGTAGCCCAGGCAGGTATGATCATAGTCCTGAGTAGCATCCCGAAATCACCCAGAATGATACCGCAGTACAAGGACAAAATTATAGACTTCAACAATTGGCTAAGCTTCTGGTGTCACTATAAGGGGATCCAGTATCTGTCTGCCTGTGATAACATGGTCATCAGACCACAATGCTTTGCCAGAGATGGCCTGCAGCTGTCGCCCCTTGGATTCTGGATACTGGCTAAGGCTCTTGCTGCCCCTATAGTGCCTTTTTTAGGTAAGGTTGAAATGAAAAATTCACCACAGTAACAGGAACAGGCAAGCAAAAACTGAGGGTAATTCTACTCAATGCTAGAAGTCTAAATCTCAAAATGCACTCACTCAAGGCACTCCTTAAAATGGAGAACATTGATATCTGTGCAGTGACTGAGACCTGGTTCAAGGCTCTAGAGAGCACCCCTGCATTACCAGGCTATAACTCATATGACACCTTTCAACCATCTAACCTGGACCAGAACACTAAAAGTGGAGGTTTGTCCATATTCATTAAGGATATCCACACCTCCAGGCTAGATGTGCAGCATAATTCCATTTCCTTGTTTAGCCTCGTGAGTGGGACATCAGTGTGCCTGACTATAGAGTCACCTATGACTAGCCTGTCGGGTACATTATTTTGCCTTATGGGCTGTGGTTTATTAGCACACTGAATCTGTGGGCTATGTGTCATTTGGGTTGTATTGGGGGTGGAGGTTGCTTGCATTTCTGCTTTAGATATCCTCTCTGTACTCTTTTTTTCTAGACCTAACACCACTCTTAAGTATTGAACTGTGGTACCACCTTTATCATTCTTATAAGAAAAGTGCAGTCCGGGTCTGAACTGTCTGCAAACAGCTAAAGTTAACTTTGAGTATGTGTCTACCTGTTTGTGCCAATATTCATTTTCCCATGGAGAGCACTCTGCTTTAGCTTGTAAGCAGCCCCCCCCCAGCCACACACACACACACACACACACACACACACACACACACACACACACACACACACACACACACACACAAACACACACTCATCTTCCACTTTCTCTCTTATTCCCTTCTATTAGCAAATAGTATCCATAACTGATCAATACTATGTGTTTGTCAATTTAAACTGAGACCACAGTAGCCTACTGATACAAGGTTATCCTGTTTTTCCACCTGAGAAATGGTTGAGAAATGACTTACAGTTTCAGAGCAGTCCTTTGTCAATTGTGATTGTTTCTTAAACACAAACTTGTCTTTGCTTTGGCTCATTAGCAGCAGTACAAAGAACTGCCTGCTCACACCCTTGTTCTCCCCTCCCCCTTCCCTGTTTATTACCTTAAGACAATCCCAAAGTTAATAAATATTATCTGTGGCAGGCACCATTTTTAAAACTACAACCAGCCTTGTCACAATCATATGTTCATTTATCAGTTAACTCTGTTACCTGATTGTTTCCAGCCCCCTCATAAGAGCAACTAACAGGGTCTCTACCCAAGCTCCCCACCCTGCCCCCTATTTCCTCCCGCCCCCAGTGGTCCCACCTTTATTACACTCACAAACCCCTCCCATCTTTCCAGTAGCCAACCACAGCGCTAACCCAACACTACCTCCTCCATCTTCCCACTACTATCACACCTCCTCAACTAACATGTGCAAGCATATCTTACCTATGCTCACTGCATGCACTCTCTTTGCATATCTTACATCCTACCAAAGCTCCATCATTCCCCCACTCAACCACTACCACTGTACTACTACTCACACCACCACTCATGTCTCATCCTCACTCATCTCCCCTCCCACCAACTCAAGAAACATCCCTATGCACCCCCCACATATTCTACCAACTATATTACTCAAAGATAAAGCATCCCTACAACTTAACACAGTAACCCTCCCACCATACCTATTACCCAAAGAGCACAATCATAAAGTTTCCCTTATAAACAAACACATTCAAAAACTGAGAATACAAATAACCTCATGCATATCTAAACTAGCCCTAAGTTGAGATATCCACCCCAACCCTGGCCCTACCATCTCCAACTCCAATCCTCATAATCAGACTAGAAACCACAACTTCTTCCATATTACAGCCAATAGAAAGCCAAGTGACTTTCTTCTACTAAGCGTAATATTAGAAGTATATCCAACAAAGTCCATGAACTCCATGCCACCATAGACTTGTACTCCCAAGATATAGTCATCCTGACAGAAACCTGGCTAAAACCTCACATTACCAGTGAGCAAATACTCCCTACAGGTTATGCCATACTAAGAGTAGAACGGCTAAACAATAAAGGAGGTGGTGTAGCTATAATATTTAAACAGCATCTAAACATCCAGATCTTAAAATCATCAGCTCCACAAATAGGCAATGAAGAAATAATATATACCAACCTCAAAATAAACCAAAACAAAACCATCAACATAATTGGATGCTACTTCCCACCAGGCCAAAACATCCCTCCACTAGAAAACCTCCTCAGCTGGTCTACCCAGCAACTCCCCCAAGAAACTATCATTTTAGATGATTTCAATATTGACTGGCAATCCTGTTCTGGCAACCATCCAACCCATCATGTAAACCTTCTTGGCTTCACCCAACTTGTCCAGTCGCCAACCAGGATAAATAAAAACTCCAGCAAGCACACTGCACTGGACTGGATACTAGTCAGTAAGAGCCCCCAGTCATATATAACAGGCTGCTTATCAGATAGCCTCAGTGATCACTCTCCATTATTCCTACTGAAAAAATACCTATACCAAGCTAAAGCTGTCATCTACCGTCAAATACGTAAAAAACTAAACTTTAACACTGCAAGTATTTCTGCTTCTTGAACTGTTTTAAACTGTTTAAAGTTGTTTTTGCACCTGCACTTTTAAAGTTTGTCCTGTTTGTTGCATTTACGTGTTGAGGCTACACACTCAAGTGTTTTAGCCTGTGTTACATATTTATTGCATTTTACTGCTGTTTGTTGCAAAAAAGAAAAAAAAAAAAATATCCTTGTTTCCTGCCTTTCCTGACCTAGAGTAGTCCAAATACAGGCTTTGCTGTATTCTGGACTTTTGGAAAGTTCCTGTGTTTCCCATTTCCTTTCTTGGATAAAGGGGGGCTTCTTTGTTCACCAATAGCAGTGGGGAGCTTAGAGCAGCCTATCTATCCCTGGAGGTGTGTCCCCAGCACAAGAATCTGGTAGTCTATTGGCCATTTTGGCCAATTTCTAGCTCTTTCAAGTCCCCCTGTATAAAACCCGCTTTGGCACGGTTTGTGCGCTTGTTACTACTCAGCCAAGATCCTCGTGGTCATGCAGAGTGGAGCTAAGGCAGAAAGGCTAAAAGAGTGACTGCTAACCTGATAAAAGTGTTTTTTTCCTGCTACTACCTGGGCGACTGTCTGATCTAGCTAAACTGCAAGTATTTCTGCTTCTTGAACTGTTTTAAACTGCTTAAAGTTGTTTTTGCACCTGCACTTTTAAAGTTTGTCCTGTTTGTTGCATTTACCTGTTGAGGCTACACACTCAAGTGCTCTAGCCTGTGTTACATATTTATTGCATTTTCCTGCTATTTGTTGCAAAAAAGAAAAAAACAAAGCAAAAAAAATTATCCTTGTTTCCCATCTTTCCTGACCTAGAGTAGTCCAAATACAGGCTTTGCTGTATTGTGGACTTTTGGAAAGTTCCTGTGTTGCCCATTTACTTTCTTGGATAAAGGGGGGCTTCTTCATTCACCAGTGGTAGTGGGGAGCTTAGAGCAGCCTATCTATCCCTGGAGGAGTGTTCCCAGCACAAGAATCTGGTAGTCTATTGGCAGTTTTGGGCCAATTTCTAGCTCTTTCAAGTCCACCTGTATAAAACCCGGTTTGGTGCGGCTTTGCGCGATTTTGTGCATAGCGCAGCATCGGGCAGCTCCACTTAAGTGGGTTTAAACCATTCTTGGCTCCACAAAGTCTGCTCTTCACTTTTTCCCTTAGAACTGATCTAGTTCCCACAATAAACACCCTATTCCTACTCTAAAGCCTGGCACTTGCTCACTAAAGCAATTATATAAGTCAGCACTAAAAAATTAAAAGCACTACATCCTCACAAACTCCCCTTGAGTACCGTGTTCCTCATTGGCCCTTTTTTCAATTATAAAGGAATTACCAATACTATTCTAGCATGTCCAAAGGTCAGTTGTCAATCTCCTCTCCGGTCCAGCTGGTGAATCTGGGAATCTTAAGGCAATGTTGCAACTGCCTCATGTACACAGACAACCCTCTCCTCCTCCCAACAAATTCCAACACATGTGAGAGATGCAACCATAGAGCCAAACTGGAGGCTAAGCTCTCTCAACTCAGTACTGGCGTAACCAGTCAGGAGGAGAAGGAAACCACACTCACTACAATTCCAGTCTCACATAGACCTACCATGACAGCAAACCAAACACATAAACACACAAAAACATACTCGGAGGCTCTAAATAAAAATCTGCCTAAGCAGCAGAGACCTCCAAAGCAGACACCCAAGCAACCGCTACCCCAAAACAAAACACGTGCAACACATAGCTCACAAAGTCAGTGTGCCAAACAGTCACAGCCCTTAAGGCTAAACAACACACCTGATACACTAGTAATAGGTGACTCTATCATCAGGCACACTGATGTCCCACTCACCAGGCTAAACAAGGAGAAGGTCACGGTGAGCTGCCTGTCAGGTGCTAGGATCCGCCACATAACACAAGCACTCAGGTCACTCCAAGGCAAGTACAAATATGACTCAGTCATTGTCCATGCTGGTGTGAATGTCCTGAGATGTACCTCCTTGGACTACATGAAAAGAGACATAGAGGAGCTCTCTGAGCATGTAGCCCAGGCCGGTATGACCTTGACCTTGAGTAGCATCTTACCCTCACCAAGAATGATGCCACAATATGAAGACAAGATGATCAATTTCAACAATTGGCTTAAGTATTGTTGTCATTCAAAGGGGATCCAATGCCTGTCAGCCTGGGATGACATACTCGACAAGCCGCAATGCTTCACTAGGGACGGCTTGCACCTGTCACCCCTGGGCTTTCGGATACTGGCAAAGGCTCTTGCCACCCCCATAGTGCCTTTTTTAGGCAAGGGTCAAAAGACAAACCCACCTCCATAGGTATCACAAGGGATAAGAAACTAAGAGTAATGCTACTCAACGCCAGAAGTCTAAACCTCAAGATGCATGCACTCGAAACTCTCCTTAGCATGGAGAACATCGATATCTGTGCAGTAACAGAAACCTGGTTCAAGGCTTCTGAGAGCACCCCAGCACTACCAGGTTATACTTCATACCATGCTTTTCGGCCCCAAAACTTGGACCGAACCAGAAAAGGAGGGGGAGTATCAATATTCGTCAAAGATACCCACACTTCCAGGTTGGTGGCACAGCACAAAGCATCAGAGACTATCCATGTGCAACTAACAGTGGGTAAAACTGCCATCCAGTTTATAGCCTGCTACAGACCACCCTCCCAAACCCAGGAACCCCACCTGGCCTTCCTGAGAACACTGGAAAATATGAAGGTCTCTCCAAACACCATTATATTGGGCGACTTCAACTACCCAAACATAGACTGGGAGCATTACTCTAGCTCCAACACCCTAGCCCAAAGATTCCTACAATTTATAAACTCAAATGCTATGGAACAACTTGTTACCACTCCCACAAGAGGGGAAAACATACTGGACCTGATCATCATCAACATGGGGGCTCTATGCTCCAGACCAAAAGTGTATCCCTCACTGGGAAGATCAGACCATAAACTAATCTCACTGGATATTCACATCCCGACCCCACCCCCTGCCCAGAAAACCACAGTGAAAGACTTCTCTAAAGCAAATTTCACACTCCTCAAAACCGAGGTGGAATCCTTCAAAGCCCCCAGGCCTCTGGAAAATACGGCCCAGACCGCAGAATCCTTTATAAATGCATTCAATGAACACCTTCAGGAATGCATGGATCATGCAATCCCAAACAAACCCAAGACCCAATCCTCCAAAGGTAGGCATCCTGTCTGGTGGACCCCAGCTATAAATAAACTATACAATAAAAGGAGGAAGCTACTACATGATAGAGCAAAATCCCAAAAAGGGAAGGCATCTCTGATCAGTATTAGCAAAAAACTATGGGCACTCATAAAATCGTCTAAGGCCAGCTTCGAGAGAAAAATTGCACAGGACACTAAGAATAATCACAAGGCTTTCTTTAGTTATGGTAGGAACCTGGGTGGGAATTCCCAGATATGCTCAGAATTAGTCCAAAATGACAAAAAATACACCGAACCCACAGACATTGCCAACATCCTAGCTGACAGGTTCAGCGCAAACTTCTCTCCCCCCCTCCCCACCAAAAGGGCAAATATCTATCTCAGCAGAGTGCTGCCCCCCTGACATCTCAGATGCTCAGGTAAGAGCTGCCCTCTCCAAAGCAAAAAACACAGCATCAATGGGACCAGACGGTGTCCCAGGCTACATCCTACATGAACTCCAAGAAGAGCTAAACCCAAACATAAAACTACTGTTCAATCTCAGCCTTACTACAGGATATGTACCCAAAGAGTGGCGTACACCAACAGTGGTCCCTCTCCACAAAGGTGGTGACTCAACGGATCCTGGAAACTATCGCCCCATAAGCCTGACTAGCATGGTCTGCAAAGCTATGGAAAGGATCATCATGGACCTCATAAATAAAGATATTGGGGACCTACAGACACTGGATCCTACCCAGTTCGGCTTTGTTAAGGGCAGATCCTGTCTCTTAAACCTGGTCGATTTCTTTGAAACAGTCACCAAGGACATTGACGAGGGGAAGGTGGTCCACACAGCCTACCTGGCCCTCGCAAAAGCCTTCGATACAATAACCCACTCAGGCATTATAGATAAGCTCAGCAGCTTAAATATAACCACTTATGTCACTAGATGGGTTGCAAACTGGCTCAAGGACAGAACCCACATGGTTAGAATTGCTGGAGCCATGTCAGACTCCAAACCAGTTACAAGTGGCATCCCACAAGGCTCAGTCCTGGGACCTCTCTTGTTCGGTATATATTTCTCGGTGGTACAGGCCAACACAGAAGGACTGTGGCTGACCAAGTTCGCAGATGACTGCAAACTAGGCGCCATAATCAACTCTCCAGCCGACACAAGCATCCTACAAAAGAGCCTCATAGAAACAGACAACTGGTGCCAGAGCCATGGCCTCAAGCTAAATGCCAAAAAGTGTATAGTCATCACCTTTGGCAAAAACAAAGTGCCCACAAATTAACACATAGGTGGTAATCCATTAAGTACTGAAGAAGTAATTAGGGACCTGGGGACCCAAGTTGATAGCAATCTCTCATTTGAAAACCACATGGCCAAAGTGGTTAGAAAAACATTTTATATAGCCCACCTAATCATGAAGGGATTCACATCTAGATCAGGGGAGGTCATCTTGCCTCTTTACTCATCCCTCATCAGGCCCATAATTGAGTACAATGCCCCTTTTGGGATGTACCTTACCAGACACCTGCAGCAACTGGAAAGACCCCAAAAGTACCTCACCAAGAGGATCAAAGGGCTCAAACAGATGCCATATGCTGCCCGGTTAAAGAAACTCCAGCTCTACTCAGTGGCATACCGCCTGCTCAGAGGCGATCTGTGCCTGACATATAAAGCCATGTCCAGTCCGGAATTAATGGACATGCTGCACCTCAGAAAATCCAAATCCCATCAAGCTACGCGCTCAAGAGATTTGAACCTCAGCACTGAAATAAATAGAAAATGCTGGAGGGACAGATTCATAACCCAGAGGCTCCCTTCACTCTGGAATAAAATTCCAGTCCAGGTTAGGCAGAGTCCTTCATTGACTCTCTTCAAGAGGAATCTTGATGAGTGGATGAGAGATCATAGGTTTACCCCGGGTATCACTTCTCTGTCACTGTTAGACAGAGGCACAGTATACTAACCTCGGAATGGGCATAGCAAAATTCATTTAAAATGGGTGGCGAAAGCCAAACACACTATGGCTAGGCTTATAAATGCCCTAGGGTAGATAGCCTAGTATGAACCTATGAACCCACTCAAATTCATCTCCTCCCTCAAAGAATGTAACTGGCATCCTCTAAAGTACCTCAGTCTTGATGACTTTCCAGAATCAAAGCACAACCTTCCCCATGGCTACAGAAAACCATTAAGTCAGAAATGAAAAACAGGGATAAAGCATGGGAGCACTGGCGCAAAACCAAAACCCCCTCAACTAGACAGAAATTCCTAGAACTACACAATAGAGTCAAAAAGCTAATTAAACAGGACAAATTCCAATACTACCAATCTGCCCTAGACTCCTCCCAACACAGCCCCAAACAATTCTGGTCCTCCATAAACTCCATCCTCCACCCAGGTAAGGTCAGAACCCCTTCTCCTAACATCCCTCACTCCTCAGAAAATATTGCTACCTCATTCAACACACACTTCACCCAAGCCATACTATCACTAGCTAAACAACACAACCCCCCTTCCCTCCAACCCACACCTTCAACTAGTAATCTCCTCATTGCCTTCTCTTTTTCTCCTGTACCTACCTCCAACATAAAAAAACTCTTAACTAAACTTAATCCCACCAGATTAGCAGCAGACAACCTCCCAAGTGAATACCTACAAATCACAGCTGATGCTCTGGCCTACCCAGTATCCATCTTGATTAACCAATCTCTGTCAGAAAGTTACGTTCCCACACTGTGGAAAGTATCACATATAATTCCCCTCCACAAAGGCAGACCCTCCACAGAACTAACCAGTTACCACCCCATAGCTATTCTCTCTCCACTCTCCAAAATACTAGAGAGATGCATACAATCTCAGGTCTCAGACTACCTCCTTACTAACAACCTCCTTTCCAGTACTCAGCATGGCTTCCAACCAAACCATAGCACCCCCACTGCCTTACTGTCCTTTACTAACACTATCCTTCAGCATAAAAACAATGGCTATCTCTCCTCTGCTACTTTCCTAGACCTATCTAAAGTATTTAACATGTTCTCACACAAACAACTTATCTCTGTCCTCAATAACCTATCCTTCTCACAATCAGTCACCAACTGGTTTCAGAGTTACCTGTCTGACCGCCAACAATCCATTGTATGGCAGAATTACATATCTCAAACTGCAAAAAGATCCAAAATCACACAAGGAATGCTGAGAACAAATCACTTTATAACGCAAAGCTTTCGGGTATGAACCCTTTCTCAATACTAAATACATACATATACACAAAGCAACTGCTTTTATACAGGCCTAGTAGTCATGTGACTGCAGCCAAAGTCACATGACCTATTTAAATGTGCAGTTTAAAAAATTATTTAAAGAAACATACTGCAAGAAAACATTTGTTAAAAAAGAAGCTACACATATGCATATACATGATCAAATTTCAAAGCAATATGAATCTAAATCTAGCACATATATATGCTTAATTATAAAAATATAAAAATATACATATATACCTATATGTTTAATACAAACTCTAAAAACATTAGAACATAGGTGTACACATACATGTACACAACAGATGCACTTATTAACATCAATGTATAAACATGCTCATGTGCACAGGTTGATAAAACTATCATTTCAACCTACGTTGTAATCCAACAAGAATAGGTTTAATGCTTACTGTACTGCTAAGGCCAGGAGGACTATCAGCTCCCAAACGTACTATCCATTGATATTCTTTAGTTTCAAGAAAATTATTAATATCACCACATCTGAGTGAGGGAATCACCAAATCAATAACTCTAAATCTAAATGTATGCCTGTCCCCACACGTCTCAATATGCTTATACAAGGCATTCTGAGTATACTGCCTCCTGATTTCTGACTTGTGTTCAATAATCCTGTCCTTAAGTCTACGCGTAGTCTTACCAATGTAGTATGCAGGACATACAGAACATGATGCCATGTACACCACATTGGTAGTGGTACAAGTAGCTCTTACAGAAAATGTATATGTATGGTGTGTGATCGTATGCACATAACTATTAGATTCCACATATCTGATCAAGTCCGAACAACAGGAGCAGTTTAGACATGCATATGTACCAAAATTAGATGTAGAGTAGATGGGTCTATCAAAGCATAAATTCAAGGGAGGGCGAAAATCTTTATAGCATAGCATACTTTAGATTTAACAAATGTTTTCTTGCAGTATGTTTCTTTAAATAATTTTTTAAACTGCACATTTAAATAGGTCATGTGACTTTGGCTGCAGTCACATGACTACTAGGCCTGTATAAAAGCAGTTGCTTTGTGTATATGTATGTATTTAGTATTGAGAAAGGGTTCATACCCGAAAGCTTTGCGTTATAAAGTGATTTGTTCTCAGCATTCCTTGTGTGATTTTAGAATTACATATCTCCCCAACTACCTGTCTCCATAAGGGTTCCCCAAGGATCCATCCTTGGACCCCTACCCTTCTCTGTTTTCACCAATAATCTAGCCTCTGCCACCAAACATGGCACACTCATACAATACGCAGATGACTCAACCATCATCTGCTCAGCCCAGTCCCTACACAAACTGCAAAAAGTCACACAAGAAGCCTTTTACTCTGTTGATACTTGGTTATCCGATGCCCAATTAATACTCAACCCAAACAAACTAAACTACTCATCTTCCAACCCACCAAACATACTCAAAACAACTCTAACTTTAACATCACAGCAAAAAACAACACCACTATATACCCAACTGAACACACCAAATTGCTAGGAGTGGAAATAGACAATAAACTAAAATTTGACATTCACATATCCATGACCATAAAAAAAGGCCACAAAAAACTAGGAGCCCTATACAGAAATAAGCAACTTCTCACCAAAGCAGCAAAGATTTCAGTAGCAAATTCCCACCTTATCTCCACCCTACTTTATGCCTCTCCAATATATACCAACCTAAGGCAATGCGATCTAAACAAGCTAGAGACCTGCTACAACAAAATCGCCTAATTCGCCACAAGGGCATCCTACCGTAGTCACCACTGTCTCTCACTTGTTGAACTGGGCTGGCTTGAACTCCATCACCTCCTTCAATGGTATCAACTCTCACTCTCCCACAAAATAGTAAACCATCCACTAAATGTCCCATCCCTCCAGAATCTACTCCAACCCTATCGCACCACCAGACCACTAAGATCCAGCAACAAAAATCATTTGCAGATCACTAAAGCCAATAAATCTGCTGGTGAAGCACTATTCTCTTTCACCATAGCCAAATTATGGAATTCCCTCCCACCCACAATTACCTCCATACCATCTTGCACCCACTTCAAAACTTTACTAAAAGCGTACCTAAAAACATGCTGGCTATTCGCTTGCAACTCCCACTCTAATATCACCCACCCCATCCAACCACTACCTTTCTTTCCACTCCACTAACTACCTTGATTATAGCAAGCTCAGATGCTCATAAGCCAGTACTTATTATACAGCAGGAACTTCTTCTTGTAACATTTGTTAATGTCTGTTATGTACTTCACAGATAAAGATTCTAGTTGTCTACTGATGGACTATGTTCTTCATCTATAAATATGTTGTAATTGCTATGTAAATTGTTAATCGCTATGTAATCCAATGTAACTACTGTCTGTTTATTTTAACTGTGGAGCTTTTCTCCCCGGGCCTCCGCTGAAAATGGACCTACGTCCAGTCGGACACTCCCGGTCAACAAATATAAATAAATAATAAATAAATAAATAAAATAAATAATGCATCCAAGGTTATCAAAGTGCAACTAATTCTGAGTAAAGCTGAAATCCAAATTGTAGCTTGCTTACAGATTTCACCACCATGCCCCAGGATTCCCACTCCTCTTTTCTAGATATACCGGAAAATATTAGGGTTCAACCAAACACACTAATAATGGGCGATTTCAACTACCCCACCATTAACTGGGAAAACTACACATGCACCAACTCCTTTGCGCAATGCTTTCTGGAATTCATAAATTCCAGTGCACTGTATCAACTTATCCACACCCCACCAGGGGCAACAATATCCCAGACCTAGTCATTACCAACATGAGTGACCGGTGTTCCACACCTGAAGTCAACTCCTTGATGGTCAGATCCGACCATAAGCTAATCACCCTAGATACCCACACCCCACCCCTACCCACTATTAAGGTAACCAATGTAAAAAGTTTCTCCAAAGCCAACTTCATGCTTCTTAAGACAGAAGTGGTGAACTTCATGACACCATGCAGATGGACAATACAGTTATGACTGCTGAATCCTACACTAATCCACTCTGTAAGCACTTTCACGAGTGCGTGGATTGTGCTATCCCAAACAGAACCAAGACACTATCCTCCAAAAAAAGAAGCCAATCTGGTGGTCCACTCCCATAAACAATCTCTATAACAGAATGAAGAAACTTTTGCAAAAGAGAGTAAAATCCCATGAGTGGAGGAGCTCCCTGGTCAGCCTCAATAAGAAGCTGAGATCCCTTATAAGATCCTCCAAAGCTAGCTATGAAAATAAAATCACCACTGATTCTAAGGGCAACCACAAAGCATTCTATAGCTATGTCAAGAATCTCAATGGCAACAACCAGATCTGCTCTGAGTTACAGCACAACACCACAAAAATTACAGAACCAACTGATATTGCCAACATCCTGGCAGATAGGTTCAGTGCTAACTTTACCCCCCTCTCATCCACTAAAATGCCCATATCTATACAGGAAGAATGCAGAGTCCCTGTAACCACATCTATGCAGGTAAAAGCTGCACTCTCTAAAACCAAAAACACAGCATCCATGGGACCAGACAACATCCCAGGCTACGTTTTACATGAACTTCAGAATGAACTGGCTCCTCACCTAAGCACCATGTTCAATCATAGTCTCACATCATGCTTTGTGCCCACTGAATGGCACACAGCAACAGTTATCCCACTCCACAAAGGGGGAGCCACCACTGATCCTGGGAACTTGCCCTATTAGCATGATGAGCCTGGTCTGCAAGACCATGGAATGTATCATCATGGAACTCATAAATAAAGACATTGGTAACCTCCATACTCTGGACCCCACCCAGTTCAGGTTTGTGAAAGGCAGATCATGCCTTCTGAACCTGATCGACTCCTTTGACGCAGTCATCAAAGCCATAGATGAGTGTAAGGTGGCTCACAGAGCCTATTTTGACCTTGCTAAGGCTTTCGACACCATCCCCATTCTGGAGTTATAACTAAACTCACTAAACTAGGTTTAAATCCCTACATCACAAGATGGGTTGCCAACTGGCTCACTGACAGAACCCACACTGTAAAAGTTGCAGACTCCAAACCTGACTTCAAACCATTGACAGAAGGCCTCTGGCTAACAAAGTTTGCAGATGACTGCAAACTAGGTGCCATAGTCGCATCCCCAAATGATGTGGACATCCTACATATGGGCCTCATTGAGACAGATACCTGGTGTCAGAGGCATGGCCTCAAGCTCAATGCCAAAAAGTGCATTATCATCCCCTTTGGTAAGAACTCTGCACCCATGAACTACTACATAAACAGCAGTCTACTTAACGCTGAATGTGGGATAAGAGACCTTGGGACGCAGGTGGGCAGTAGTCTCTCCTTTGATGATCACATCACCACAGTAGTCAGGAAATCCTTCTATGTGGCACACCTCATCACAAAAGGGTTCTCATCCAGGAAAAAAGAGGTCATTGTTCCCCTCTACTCGGCACTGATTAGACCCATTATAGAGTGCAATGCCCTTTTTGGAATGTACCTCACAATATATCTACAGCGGCTAGAAAGGCCACAGAAGTACCTCACAAAGAGGATTACTGGCCTCAAACAGATGCCCTACACTGACCATCTCAAAAAACTTCAGCTTTACTCTGTAGCATATCGTCTACTCCGAGGAGATCTCTGCCTAACATATAAAGCTATGTTAAACTCAGAGCTGTTGGACATGCTGCATCTAAAGAAATCCCAATCCCTCCGAGCTACATGCTTTATGGAGCTAAACCATGTCACTACAATAAACAGGACATGCTGGAGGGATATATTCCTGTCCCAAAGACTTCCTATACTCTGGAACAAGCTACCCATCTATGTCAAGCAAAGTTTCTCATTAGCACTCCTCAAGAAAAATCTTGATGAGTGGATGGGAAATAGAAAATGCACCCCAGGGATAACTTCTGTGGCTCTGCTCGGCAGGGACACGGGAAATTAACTTTCTTGGGTGGAATAAGCCAGGGATCCTTGTTTGCTAGGCTTACTTAGGCCCTTGAGCTGATAGCCTAGTACCTACCTATGAACCTATAAACCTATATTTGTTTCTAATTGTTTATTTTGAGGAATGTAATAAGAAGCTCTGCTGAACTGAATTTTGGTATTAGTTTTCTGTAAGGTAAAATGTGGTAGGTGTTGGGAAACATTTAAGCAATTCCACTACTCTTTATACAGTCATTATGGATGATATTATAGCCAGGAGGTATAACTTTGGAGTTATTTATGCTGGGTTTCACTGAGAATATTTTCATTGCATAATAACCTACAGTCACTACATCTGACCCCAATACTGCAGTAGCTCTGCCATGAGACCTTACTTACAGGAAGAATGTCTGGCTTATATTGTATAATCCAGACATGTAGTTCAGCAGTTTTATTTCTCATGATTCTAGCATTTATTGCAGCAAAAAAAATAGATCACCAGGGCTTGGGACTGGCTGTCATTGGATTAAAGAAGAGGGTGGACAGAATTAACTTTGTGTTCATTGTGATACATGGGGCCAGGATTAGGGTGTATATCT
This sequence comes from Protopterus annectens, assembly GCF_019279795.1. NCBI lineage: Eukaryota > Metazoa > Chordata > Ceratodontiformes > Protopteridae > Protopterus > Protopterus annectens. Next base: position 1,130,752,259 of record NC_056741.1, on the reverse strand, counting down.
CCTCCAAGAATGATCTTAGTATATTGTGGAATTATGCATACCTGTTTTTGGAGAGAAATCTTGCACTTAATTATGTTTTGGTTTGGGTTGAAATGCAGTTAATCAGTCTATATTTGGAACACAAGTGAGGGGCAATATTAAATAGGTTTGATGTTGGTGCAATGTGTGGAGTGTGTAGAGAGGTAATATGGATAGGAGGTTGGGACAGAGTTAGAGAGATGTGGAGATATTGAGTCATGGTAGGATGAAAGATGGCACAGTAGGAAGACGAATAAAGGATAAGCTGAAGATTTGCTGTATCTTATAGATGACAGGTAGAAGGATAGTAGCAATGAAGATGGAGACAAGAAGCTGCAGGGCAGCAGGAAATTCAGAGATGGATTCTGAAAGCTGTTAGAGGATAGGTAAGGAGAGAAGTATTTTCTATAGAAGAAGAGAGTTATGTTGTGTTGGTATCTTCTCTGGAATGAAAGGAATAAAAGGGTATGAAAGCCTAGAGTATAATGATGTAGTCAAAATAAGAAGAACTGATGGTTTATTTAGGAAAAGTAAAAGATAAAATGTGGAATAGATAGGTACTATTAGGCAGGGATGTGATTATGAATGGATATAGAGAAAAGCAGTATGGGAGGGGAAAAGATAGCTGGGAATGGGGCTAAAAAAAGCAGGAAAAAAGAAACAAATGTGTCTGCATATAAGTAGTAAGGTTATTTGAGGAGGGTTTGGAATAAGAATCACAAGTAAAATATGTATGTAGGAAGTATAATGTTAGAGTAAGAGTAATTGAGGTAGGGAGGGAAGCAAAGTTCACCCTTAAGTCAAATTATAAATTAGAGTAATCAGCATATGGCCAGTACAACGCAGTTAAAGAGATATGCCAAAAACATGTTTTCTGTCAATTTCTAAGACCAAATAACTGACATTTGCAGTATAGTCTACTACTCAAGAAAAAGTGGACAGCAGCCAACTTACAGTGCATGTATTATTTTAAAGGGAATTACAGTCACAAAACAGGCATGTATTTGACTTAGTAAAGTTAATATACAGCAAAGTTCTTCATGATAAATGTGCTTATATTATGCAATGACAACTTGTAGGAGTAGGGTCTTGTGGCAGAACTCCTTCAGTATTGAGTCAGATGTAGTGACCACAGGCTATTATGCAATAGCAAAATTCTCAGTAAGCTTGTAGGAGTATGTCAGAGCTCCTGCAGAATCAAGGCCAGATGTAGTGACCACAGGCTTATATGTAATGACAAAATTCTCAGTAAACTTGTAGGAATAAGGTCTTTTTGTAGTGGTCCTGCAGTACCACGATCAGATGTAGTGACCACTGGTTATTATGTAATGACAAAATTCTCAGTAAACTTGAAGCAGTGAGGTCTTCTGGCAGATCTCCTACAGTATCGAGGTCAGATGTAGTGATGGTAAGTTATTATGCAACGACCAAATTCTCAGTAAACTTGTAGGAATAAGACTTTGTGGTAGAGTTTCTGCAGTATTGAGGTCAAATGTAGTGACCACAGGCTATTATGCAATGACAAAATTCTCAATATACTTGTAGGAGTAAGGCCTTGTGTCAGAGCTTTAACACTATTGAGGTCCGATGTAGTAACGGCATGTTATTATGCAATGACAAAACTTGTAGGAGTAGGGCCTTGTGGCAGAACTCCTTCAGTATTGAGTCAGATGTAGTGACCACAGGCTACTATGCAATAGTAAAATTCTCAGTAAGCTTGTAGGAGTATGTCAGAACTCATGCAGTATCAAGGCCAGATGTATTGACCACAGGCTATTATGTAATGACAAAATTCTCAGTAAACTTGTAGGAATAAGGCCTTTTGGTAGAGGTCCTGCAGTATTGAGGTCAGATGTAGTGACTGCTGGTTATTATGCAATGACAAAATTCTCAGTAAACTTGTATGAGTAAGGTCTTCTGGCAGATCTCCTGCAGTATCTAGGTCAGATGTAGTGATGGCAGGTTATTATGCAATGACCAAATTCTCAGTAAACTTGTAGGAATAAGACCTTGTGGCAGAGTTCCTGCAGTATTGAGGTCAAATGTAGTGACCATAGGCTATTATACAATGACAAAATTCTCATTGATGATACTGCAACACTGCTTATGATACTTAAACTTGACTTTATAAAACTTGATTTTGTAAATACTCGACTACACTAATAGATCAGATTTCCAACACATTTTACAACATCTGATGATTCTGCTTATGCAATCACTCTGCATAATTCTACACCACCTCACAGTGATTTTTATTGACTTGTATTAACTTTTGTTTGTGTAATTCTATTGATTTTATTAATGATATTAATTCTTGCTGTATTTTTTATGTCTGTACGTGGAGCTTTTCTCCCCAGGCCTCCATTAAAAAGGGTTAATTTCGTCCCAATTGACTCTCCCGGTTTACAAATTGCAAATAAAATAAATAAAATCAAATTCTGAACTTCAGTCAAATTCACAGCAAGGGGAAGGGTGCTCCAGCTTACCCCACACTACTTATTAAACATAAATACTAACTCTAACACAGAATCATCTTAGAAGAAAAAGGGAACCCTCAAGATACCACATTATTGAGCTTTCAAAGGAAACATTAACATTAGATATCACACATCAGTAGCATGTCAAAGCCTGACACCTGTTATGAAATGTTGTTCTACATACAGCCATAATTTATTGTGCTGAACTTATCTGGCCTTTGTTCAGTGATGCAGACAGTGGTAATCATCTCTGTTCTTTATATTGTAGCTGTTTATGAATCTAAAACTAATTAAGCAGCCATATATTGACACTATTTGAGCTTTCACTTTGGAAAGCTTCTTTATGATTGTATGTAGTAGGCATTTTAAAGCCTTCTGACTATAGTATTGTAACATAGATGCTAGATTTTACTGTGATGTACTGATATCTCAGCAGAATAATTTATTTATTTATTTGTTTATTTATTTGACATTTGTTTACCGAGAAAGTATGACTGGGTATGAGCCCATTTTCAGTGGAGGCCTGGGGAGAAAAGCTCCACAGTACAATTTTATCAGACTTACAAATCAACATAGGTTACAAAGACTAAGACAATCACACAGGAGTACAATTTGTGGATACAATAAAAGAAGAAAAAAGCAAATATAAAGCATGCAATAAAGATGAACATACATTATATAAAAGATAGAAGACAATTCCTAATACATATGTTACATAATGTAAGAAAAATATATTACAGAATAAGTAACAAATCATAAAAATTATATACACTTACTAGCAAGAGACTTAGGTAGTAAATTTAAATGTTAGTGTAAGAATAGAGAGAGGGAATACCAGAAGGTTAAGAAATTATAGAAAGATTAAACTGGAAAGTAGGTAATGCAGGAAGGGAAGTAGGATAGATCAAGAAAAATATATTAAGACTGGCGAGAAGGGAATTGAAAAAAGTAGTAGATGGCGTGAAGCATGGGCAGATCTGATTATTGGTTAGATGTTACTGGATGGATATCTGCAAACCTGCTAGTTATCTCAAATTCTACTATGACAAATATACTTTTTTCTAGCTGTTGTTTCTGTTTGTTATATACCAGTTCCTTACTATGATGCTATTTAACAGAAATAATTTAAAGGCATATCTTGAATAAAATAAAAGACTGTTTTATGCAGTTTTCATGAAATTCTGATTTTACTATATCTGATAGGCATAGTTAACCCATATAGTATCTAGTCTGTTAAAGTTACTATGGATGCTCTTGTAGTATGTCTTATGCACAGATGCAATTCTTTTTCATTTTATGCTAACAAGAACCCCAAATAAAAATAAAATGTGATAGAAATATTACAGATTCTACAAAAGTGCAGCTGCTTCATTGTGTGTGTGAGTTACTGTTTGAAATGTAAAAGTAGAAGACAAAATCACACATGCAGGATTTTGATTAATTCTGTGATGCTGTGTTTTTTTGGTAAAAAAGGGCAGAATGCCTCACTAGTGAGTGTTTTTAAGTTGGTTTAGAGTAAATGTAAAAAATGCACACTTTTATCATAGCAAGGAAAAATCTATCAGTGGTGTAGATTGGCTACTGCTATCTGTTGTGTAGAAAGAAAGTAGAGAACACTTTAGATCGTGTTGCAAATTACAGCTGGATGAGTTGTTCTTTTCAGATGCAGGTGGTTTCCTTCTGGGAAAATGTCTAAACATGTTGTTTGATTTCACAAGCCACAGTTAAGAAACCTTGTGCACTCGAAGCAGAAGCAACTTTTTCATAGAATAAAGTTAACTACACATGACATTGAAATCCCAGTGAGAGTGTCTATAAGGTACATATTACAAGGCCTGTTCTGTCTAAAATAATCTTTCCTGACTAGAAACTAGATGTAATAGATGGATACTGGTCAATTTTATTCAGTAGTTTTTCATTTTCAGTTTGATTTCTATTTTTTAATGTTTAATAAAATGAATTTAGAATAGCATCTGGAATGTTAAGCATTCTTTTGAACAGAGCATTTTATATTAGATTATTTCCTTTCATTAATGTATAAATTGATTGAATGACATCACATTATTGGAGACACTTTTAAGAATTCATTTCCTGAGTTCACTTTCATTGCAGACTGTCACCACTTAACATTGTGAGCCACCTTTGCCATTAACTGAATAAAGGTCAA